>NC_090745.1:31746763-31811763 GCF_036898095.1 Palaemon carinicauda
AGTCATCCCAATCTCTTTTCCGAGTTGACCCCTATCAGTCTGACGATGAAAGCATCCATGAGTCATTGCAGACCTTCAGTTATAACAGTAGCGTAGATGACATTGATCTGTCCACCCTATCATCTTCACACTCTCATATAACAACACAGTAGCTTACTTCTAGTCAAAAGGCAAGATAATATAAATACAGAGCAGCATCACAGACCACTACACACTGGTAACAGGCAATAATCCACATTCATAATGTTTTATGTGCATTACTTGACGACTACTCTCAGTTAACCTTCTGGGTGAAGCGGGCTGCTGTCGATACCTAGAAAGGAATAATAACAGATTAAGATAGTTTTTTGGAAGGAGGGGCTTGAGAGCTACAATAAAATACAATAATGTATTTAATACCATACCATATAAATTAAAAAATGTTTTTTCATACACACAAACCATTTAGGTTTTCTTAGACACAAACCCCTATATATTGCATTCCCCCCCATTAGCCCTCAAGCCCATCCAAAAAATGCCTCGTAGCCGACAGCAACACCCCACACAAACTCTGTACGTTAAAGTGAAAAAAAAAAAATTACCTTGCAAAAATAAATTCAGTAAAAAGGTAGGATGATCAACTAAAGATTTTCTTTAATTCATCATCCATCCCTTCAGATACATATCAAATTATATCAATTTACATTAGGTACAATATATTTTTTTCACAGACTCATGATTTAACAAAAAGGAATAGGAATAGACAACCTTTTAAACACAATGGAGATCCAGTACTTACAAACAAAAAATTAGATTATCGTCTACAGTATTCCTCCCAACAATGCATCAATAACATACAATATAAGAAATTGTATTATATTTACAAGAAACATTTCAGTATTACAGGTATACAGTCATGATCTATCAAGAAAAAAAATTACATTGATTGCAGTCCAAAATCAATTTAAAAGAATACAAAACTTATTGATTTTGGACTACAGGTATTACAGGATAATAAAAATTTATTGAATTTATTATAACTGTCACGATCAAGGTCAGTTCACTGTGCAACAATTAATATGACAATTACAGAAACCGTGACTTAAATAAAGATTTCCTCACACACCGTGTCCCATTCTCAGCCTTTTATCTACCCCAAGGTGGGAATTAAAACATGGCTGATAAGAACAAAAAAGGGTAATTATTATCAAAACTTCCTTTAAAAACTGTACAAAGATTGATTCAGTGGGAGATTTTTAGTTCTTCTCAGTCTCAAAATTCTGTCTCGGGACATGCACTGGGATTCAGCAATCTGCTGGCGAGACATATTAATTTATCGCAGCACTGGAGACAGGCTAAGCCGGTGACTCTCCAGGTACAAGTTGGGCGTCTTTAATCGGTCGTTAACCTCGCTTAACAGTTGGTATCCGTGGGCGATCGACATTCTTTGAGGTAAACCAGAGACAGAATCCGTAGACCCAGAAGAGGACAATAAAAATCCCGAAAAATCAGACGAGACTCTGGGCAAAGTGTGTTTCAGGCGACCCAAACAGCGTTGTAGCATTCAGGTTAGATACACCTGACTGTGCCACTTTAGCCTCGAGCTCTGACCGGTGTTTTAATCTACCATCAGAATGTCGGAAAGGGTTTGAATTCAGAGGTGTCTCAGGAATGGAGGATGGTTCCCTCTCTATAGTATTCGTCTGGTCAGTGAGACGAGGTCTCCACTCCAGGACATGAGGCTGAACTAAAGGTAGGTCAAGAAAAGGACCTTTTGACCTAGTCCATGGGGGACTAAATCCACTAGGGGTGGGATCTTCAGGCGACAGTCGGTCGTCACAATCGTGTGGCGATAAGCCGACAAAGTCATAATCAGGATGAATAGACACTGCTGATTCAGAAACAGGGCTTTCTAAAGTAGGAGGTCTTGACCAATCTGGACTGGTACTCTTGGAACCAACAGAAAGTAGTTCCAATAACGGAATAATGGAAACTTCCCAGAATTCCCAACTCCCTGGAGGATGAACAACACCTTCCTCTCAGAAAGAAGAAGCTAAGAACTGGGGAGTTGGAAGTTCAGACACAGGAGAGTAAACCACCGATTTGGGAGACAAAATTGGGGTTTCACACATTTCAATGAGGCTGTTCTCTCACAGTTGGAGGACCAAACGATCTCGAAACGATTCAGGCTTTAATACAGGAGTCTCATCGCAATTTTCTGGAGGATATAACCAAGCATCTAGTGCTTTTTTTCTCTCGTAAGTCCTAGCTGGCTTAAGAATGGGTTTAGGCTGAGTAATAGCTCTAGTAGGGCGGTGACTTTTCCTCTGTCGACGGGACTTGTTACAATCGCGGGACAAAAGGTAGGATGCAACTACTGCAGCCACCCCATAGGATCAGGACCCTTCGGATACCAGAGAAAGTGCCTCCTAAGATAAACTGGAGGTTCAAACCAGGCCTTTACCTGGATATGGTGAGCTCTGACCAGTTAACCATCAGGCAGTCTCTGCAGCTCATAGGAGACCTTATTTTCGTGTACCTTAGTAACACGGAATACCCCCTCAAACTTAGGGATGAGCTTGTTCGTCAGAAGTTGTCCCAACAGGTGCACCTTCTTAAGCACCAGAGAACCCTCTATAAACGGTTTGTACCGAGGATGTCCTTCAGCCCATGGGTCTCTCGTTTCTGTTGACAGCAACGGGATACTATCAACATCGTGAGCACCCTTCAGTATGTTCTCAGCTGGAGTACAGCCAATCTCAGTGTGGTGGGAATGGTTGTACTGTAGCTGAGAACTGCTCCGGATAAATACTGGTCCCATTTCCTAGATTCCCCAGAAATCACCCCCAGTAACTCACCAATGGTACGATTCACCCGTTCCACAGCACCGTTACTAGAGGGTTTATATGGAGTTGTTTTCACATGTACAACATTGTACCGCTACAACAACTCAGTAAATTCCTGAGAAATAAATTCAGCGCCGTTATCAGTCAATATCCGGACTGGAACACGAGGAATAACAGGAAAAACTCGGTCTTCAAGTGCCTGGCATATCGTACTGCTCTTCTTATTCCTTATGGGTACTGCCGTCACCCACTTGGAATAATGGTCGACTACCATCAGACACCCAATAAAACCAGTACTGGTTGTTGGGAGACTCACAAGGTCTATAGCAACCAATTCAAAGGGAGAAGCGGTCACTATTTTCAAGGTCGGCGGGGCAACCACCTCCCTTGAGACCTTACAAGTCTGACATTCCCAACACATCCGGCACATATCTCTGATTACATTAATCAAAGATCTGTGCCAGACGAGTCAACGGAGCATTGCAGTCATTTTTCCGATCCCCCAGTGAGCATTCTGGAGGTGCATCCCGGCAACTAGGTCAATCAAGACATTAAAGGTGACTACTGGGACTACTGAACCGTCTAGGTTCCGCTTCACTAGCAAACTCTGGTATACTTCCAGGTCCGACCAACACCTCCTATAAGGTAGCTAGGAGCGTGGAACTTGAGATGCAGGAATCCCAGAGTAGATCAATGTTAAAAAATCTAGTAATTTGGGTAACACATGGAAACTACGAATCCTTCATGTTGCCAAAATTACATTAGAGACAAACTTGATGAGATATATATACAGAGCATTTGAGTGCTATGGATTGATAAAGGAAATAAGAATGAGACTCAGAGAGGAAAAATGGGATATATGGATATCTTTTGATAGTCATGGCAAAGCGTTTGATGCTCTTTGTAATATTAGTAATATTAAAATTAACAACTTGAACATCATGGGAGCTCTTTGTGATAAGATCCCAAAGGAATTGGATGTATACAAACCTGCTGACTGATTTGAAGAAGACATAAATATACCCATGCATTCTCAGAGAAAGCCAAAACCACCAATGTGGCTTGTAGCTTAAACTAAAGGGATAATAGGGAATGTTTTTGAAATATGTAAATTGATTCAGAAAAAAAAGTAGGAACCATTGCACCTGGTGATATATCTCGTTATGGGAAAAATAGTTAATCTCATCCATGCCAAATCCTCGACGCAGTCTACAATGCTATCTAACTTACACACAAGCAGTGATGAAATTACATTAGAAATGAAACCTCATCTAAATTTTAGTCATAAAAGGGGAGTGGTTTTTAATAAAGACTTGTAAGAATTTACAGAGGAGGAGATACTTTCCATGTGTCCACTAAATGTGTGGAAAGTGCACAAGGTTCCTGGAACATTGATAATTATACTTACTTTCCAGGATACTGATGTAACTTTCCTTATTGTTATTGAAAAGGAAATGATTAAAGTTCGGCCTTACAAGTAAAAGCCCCCACAATGCTTTAATTGTTTTAAATTTGGACACCCATGCAAAGTTTGCAAAAATGAAAAAATGTGTGGTATTTTCTCCAAATCTTATCATGGAGACTGTACACTTGAGGCCAGGTGTTTAAACTGCAACTTGAATCATAAATCAACTGATAGGCGATGTAAATTGTATAAGTTGGAGGAAGCAGCCCTCAACAAATCCAGTTTAGAACACATAAGTGTGAGACATGCAAAACGACTGCTGAATAAATCAGCTAGCTATGCAAAGGCCTTAAAATCAAAAGGAAATTTACCACAGGAGACATCAAATCCACCTAGTACCGCCAGTAATTCGAAGAAAAGAACTATATCTTCTAATAATAAAATGTTGTATGATGATGTAAGCATATTGCTTTCTGAGGCTCTGCCATGCTATATTAAAACTGGGGCATTGCCCACTTCTGAACAGGCTTCGTCCCCCATTACTAACAATAGTACTAACCTCTCTCAGGCCATGTCCTAGTCTGATTTGATGTAGATTCCACCTGAAACCAAGTTAACAGGTGCCCTGTTTTGGGGAAGGTGCAAAAACCTGGTAGCTCACCACTTATTAGTCGGAAACGAGAGAGACCTCCATCTCCCCCCCCCCTCTTTCCATAAGAAATATCAAAATTATGATGTCAAATAAATATGATGTTTTGTCTGTTGATGTTTCTGATGAACTGGAAGTCAATTTGAATAATCGGAAATTTCCAGTTGAGGTCCACCATCCCCCTCAACAATTAGACCAAAAAGACAAAAAGAAAATCATCAATGCAAAACCCAATCTATCAAGACCCTCTTTAAGAAAACCAGATCAAAGAGTGCAAATGGTAAGACTTCATCCAAGCGGTCTACCAAAATATA
The DNA here is from genome assembly GCF_036898095.1 of Palaemon carinicauda. Lineage (NCBI taxonomy): Eukaryota > Metazoa > Arthropoda > Malacostraca > Decapoda > Palaemonidae > Palaemon > Palaemon carinicauda. The sequence goes on from NC_090745.1 coordinate 31,751,957, forward strand.
GACCATAGTTTTTTCCTCCATTTTGGAATGGAATTGTCAGGGTTTAAAGGCCAAATATGAAGAACTTAAGCTCCTCATTCATGAGCATTGCCTCATAATTATATATCTACAGGAGAGCAAACTTGATCCTAACACTCCTTTTCCTCACGAATATATTTTTTATAGGACACCATATGATCACTGAGTAGGGAGCCATGGCGGAAGTCTCGTATACGTTCATCAAGATGTTCCCCAAATATCTTTGTCCTTGCCCTTTGCATCAATAGGCATAGGAGGAGATGATGATGAATCATAAATGAAGATCCCTTTGCTTAATATCTCGCTTCTTTAGGCTCCTATCAGGGGAGACAGTCGCTTCTTCATCCACAACACTCACTCTCTCTCTCCTTCAGCAACTCTGCTAATATCGCCAAGATTGCCCACTTCTGAACTCTTATTGGAGTGAATTTTCTTCTTCCTTATGTTAGCGAGATGTTGAAATTGTCTTTTCCTCTTTGACAAGATGAAATTCTTGCTGAAACCTAGAAAAACAGACGTAAAAGCGAGTGAATGTCAGAGGTCAAACTCGGGGAAATTTTTTTCAGGATTTTGCGTTTTTCGTTCTATACCCCCATATATTGCCTTACTGGCTGGGCTAATTAAACTGTTTGATACTTGAAATGTATTGGCATCCAAAAAGGGATATATATATTTATATCTTTGGTGGCTATTTTGGAAGTATGGCGATCATATTGGAGAATTGGGTTCAGTCTATCTCTTAATGACTGAAAGAATGCCAAGATCTAAATTCACAATCATTATTTCGACAGTGGGCAACTTTTATAGGCTTATGTAATGAAAATATTTGAAATATAGAGCAGATTTGCCACCCTTTTCGAAAACTCAATCATCTTGGAATTAGCCATTTATTGAGGTGGCTGGAGGTTGATTTTCATTTATGGGGATAATAAGAGTTTTCATGCCCCATTTGACGCTTTTATCATCATTTTCACTTTTTCTTCACAACCCTGCTCCACTATTAACCAATGCCACCCCTCAAACAAATCATTTGTACGTGAATGTTCACTGACAACACAATCACAGACACTCCAGAAACTTGGGGGAGGGAAAGAGAGAGATTTCTTTATCAAATGGATGTAATAATCCTATTTTGAATTCATAGAACTCAAATGTCACGGCACTTGATTGTCTTGCACTCATTTGTTGGTACTCATTTGTCTTATGCTCAAAAGTCAGCTAATGTTCAACAGTATATGACTTGTAAAACTAATAATGGTAGGCAGTGAAACATTCCCTTCAATGAATTATGAGATTGTATGTCCATTAATTTAGGCTATAATTCATTAGGTGCTGCATCAACATCAACAGAGCAAGAATATAATAACTCAAATTTAAGCTCAATCTATTTGAAATCCTCACACCATTTTTGAAACTCATTCAAACTTATCAACTGATCCCTAATTTATTGATTTTTATTTTCGAATTTGTTACAAGGTTCCGTGAGATGCACAAAACCCCCATGGAATGCTGCATCTGTCTGCTCACTCCTGTATTATGCAGTTAATGATACAAATAATTTATCTTGATCCAGATAATTATATCACTTATAAAGTTATTTTTAGGTTTTGTTCTAGGTACGATAATTGTGCAAATTATGATGTTTTCAACCTTTCTTGTTTTATTTGTAGGTTATTTTGTTCAAGTGTGAATAAGTTGATTTTTCCTTTGAAAGAAGATGTAGATAATATTTATTACTTATTTTGCTGAGTGTTAGTGAATTCTGCATTCATGGATTTTATTTTCAAGGTTATTGTACTGGAAGACTATTTTTTTAAAAATTCCACGAGTGCCTCTGATATCCTTGGAGATGTGGAATCTTTAGATGCAGATGAAACTGGGGGCAAGTACAATGAAGATTTCAATTTGGTCAGTGATGCTATGATCGTTTACACAAGTGGAACAACTGGGCCCCCTAAAGGTACAGAGAAATTGAATTTTCATAGTAAAATCCATTAATTCTAAACTAATCTGATGTTCATATTTCTTCTCCAGAAACTCGGTTTATCAATGTTTACCCTTGAAACTTGAAAAATAATTCCCATTTTCGTCCGTTTCAATAGACTTACTATCTGTTAATGGCAGGAAGTGAGCCATCAGGGTCTTTGTTATTTAAGTTTTAAAGTCGAACGAATCTCTGTCCTCTTGACATCACAAGTCAGTGAGGAGGGGCGTGGGCATGTATATGAATATCAAGTAATCATAGAATTAAAAAATTATATTTAAAAAATTTTTGTTTGTCCATGAACCTCTCCTGATGTTTATATTGATGATACCCCTACTGGTGACGGAAAGAGATAGGTAAATCATATTAAAATTCAGTATAAAATCATTAAAATTCTAGAGATTACTGGTCTAGATTACTGGTAACAAACCATCTTTGAAAAATGGGACTCCAGATTGTTTTTCTAAAGATATTTGAAAAAAATTAAAATAGGAAATGTAAGGTGATCGTCCTGCATTAATTTCCATGGATATATTTTGGGATATCAAAGATCATGAATCTTTGGCAGTGAACTCTGCCACAACTAAAGAGTCTCTTGAGTAAGTATTCTACTGATTCTGCCATAATTAACTGAGTTATTGCAATTTTGATGGTAGAGGTATATGTCACTACACGGGTCATCATACTAACGCGCCACTTTGTGTTTTTGAACTCACGTTAACCTATGATAAGTATGCTATTCTTTAGAATAGGTAAAAATATCACACTATGAATAGTATGTTTGGAAGCTCAACACTTTCTCTCATTGTCTTAGTGAATACCAGAAACCACTAGTGAAAAGAATTGTTGAGCCTTTCGCTCCTGGTGTGGTCATTTTTATCTTGCTATTTATAGTGTAGGTGAACTGTAGTGGTATCCTTATCATGTCTAAAAGTAATCCTATGTGAATGTAAGGAAAAGATAGCCCTTGTAAAACTGTACTAAGCAACTAATTGCATTGACTTCTTGCTTATGTAAGATCAAGGAGAAGATGGTCAATGCATGACTGATGAGGTACCTTGAAAAGAAGGGTATTTTATCACATATCCACTGTGTATTTAGAAAAATGCACTCGACGACTGATGTGTTGATATGACTTGAGTCCTCTATTTGTGTAGCCTTCGCTTCCAAACAGCACTTTGTAACGGTCTTTTTTGACCTTGAAATGGCATATAATACTGCATGGAGATATGGTATACTCAAAATCTTTCATAATTTAGGATTACGAGGAGAGCTACCATTGTTCATTCAATCATTTATTTCACATAGATTTTTTCAAGCGAGAGGGTGGGATACTCTGTCAAAGAGAAAATGTCAGGAAGGAGTTCCCCAGGGTAGTATGTTCAGTGTAAGACCTTTTGCACTTGCTATTAATGGAATATCCTCTGTCATTCCCCAAGATATTCTCTCAACACTATTTGTAGATGATCTCTCTATATCATTTGCTGGAGCTAGAGTGCCAATGGTTGAGAGAAAATTACAACTCTCAATTGACAAAATATTTCAATGGGAGGATATAAATGGATTTAAGATTTTGACAAGTAAAACTGTTGTTGTCCATTTCTGTTATATTCTTGGAGTACATCCAGACCCAGATATATACGTCAAAGGTCAGCGTATCCGTGAGTGAAGATAGATTCCTAGGGTTGATGTTTTATTATAGACTTACATGGGTTCCTCACTGTAAAACCTTAAAAGTAGAATGTCTTGGGGCTCTGAATCTTTTAAAAGTTTGGTCCCATACATCATAAGGGGCGGGGGGGGGGGGGGAGACCGCATAACTATTTCAAAGTTATACAAGGCTTTAATTTTTTCAAAAAATAGTTATGGGTGTGAGATATATTCCTTAGCCACTAAAGTCGACTAAAGATTTTAGATTCTATACTCCATACTGGTATCAGATTGGCAACAGGAACATTTAGAACTTCACCTATTCCAAGCCTCCTGGTTGATGCTGGAGAATTATCGTTAGATCTTTACTGAAAGTCTTCTATTATTCGGTATTGGTTTAGGTTGCAAAGGTTTCCTAATTCATTAGCCTGTTAGACTGCAGGCTTTGTAAAGCACTCAACATACTTAAAGATGCACACTAAATCCCCTCAACCTTATGGTTTTCGGGTGTAACAACAGATGAATAGTCTTGCTACAGTTGGAAATAAGGTGCTTCCATTTAAGATATCATCAATGCCTCCATAAGGAATCGATTTTTATATATACTAATGGCTCCAAATCCGATGCTGCTGTTGGATTTGGAGTATATAGTAATGATTTTAATTGTAGAGGTGAACTTCCACTAAGAGCTTCCATATTTACCGCCGAACTATACAGCATATTTACCAATATCAAGAAAATAGCATTGCAAGATGAGGACAATTTTAGCATTTTTAGTGATGCAAGAAGTGTCCTACTAGCTTTAGAAGTTTTCAGTTCCAATAATCCTTAAGTTAAAAAGATTTTGTAGTGGCTTTTAATTATTGGTATGAAATGTATAACAGTTTTTTGGGGGGGTATTCCGGTACACGTAAGTGTGTCTGGAAATGAGATGGCAGATTCACTGGCCAAGAATTCTGCAGCTGAGTTGCTACCAAGAAAGTATCCCATTCCCAGTAATGATTTTTTACCTACAGTTAAAAATTTTATTAATGATAATTGGCAACGGCATTGGGAAGGTTTACTTGAAAACAAGATGAGAGAAATAAGTAATGTTAGATCCTCTCTGAGGTATAACTGGATGCCCCGAAAGTGGGAGACTGCTCTTTGTCAACTCCGCATTTGTCACACTCGGCTGACACACAAGTTTTTGCTAGTTGGCTAACATCAACTATATTGTGATGACTGGTAACATTGATCGTGAGACATTTGTTGACTGAATGCCCCACATACAGTAATAAAAGAAATAGATATCTGTTAGAGCAGGGGTTCTCAACCCTTTTCATCGTATGTACCCCTTGAAGTCTTTAAGTATTAGTCACGTACCCCTTCTTTCACCCATGCTTGGAAGCCAGACTGACAGCCCAGCATAGCAGGGGAACCATCTGTTGTACATCTCACCATATTTGCCCAAGAAAGCCCTTGTTTTTCAAAAAAGCTGGACACAGCTTCAGCGATGTCTTCTCCTGCTGTTGTAGATTCTAAAGGGTGACAGAAGATAAACTCTTCTTTAAAGCGTAATTCTTTTATATACCCTATGTAGGCAAGAAGATGATATATCATTTGATTAATCAAGTTGAATTGCAAACATACCTAGATGAGTTTCCTTGATTTCTTCAATAACTTGTTGCTTGATGTTCTCTGATAAGTCACATATTCTTCGATACACAGTATCATTTGACGATGGCAAGGTATTTAGCTTCTGTGCCGCATTCTCCCCAAAGAAGCAGCCAACAATATTTTAGCAGCATGGTGAGACGAAAGTTTCAACTATTGTGTGGAGATTTTATTTTGTTCAACTGTCAAGGCAGCCATATATGAATTACAGAGGCTAGCTTAATTTTATTTGAGTACCTGACTGGTATGATGAAATCTGATACACTCGAGAACAAGTGCCTTTCTCTCAAAATAGGACTGGTCTTTATCAGAAAGTTCAGGATGACAGCAGGACAGGTGTTGCTTGGGAGACTAGTCTTCATGGATCCTTCTGAAAAATCTTTTTGGTAGATCACACTCTGCGGCAAATCCTTGCCTTGCTTGTTAATAGATGTAAATCCAAATTTGATGCAAGACTTGCTATACATTCTTTTCTTGCCCGAGGAAGCCATCGTTATCTTGAATTTAAAAAAAAATGGTTTACTCAATCATACTACACACCACAACGTCGTAATGCAACCCCACAGTCATTCACCACATTATGCACTCATATTGCATACAAATAAGCCATACTGTATACCATACTATAATACTGCACACCATGAGCGTTAGCAGAAAATTTTCCAGTGTGAGGGGATGGGGCAGCATAGATCACGTGTCACCGACTAGACAAGGTCAGTGATGTTGCACATATTTCTTTTAATATATTACTATATCTAGCCATTTATTTATCATGAAAATAGGGGGTGGACTAAGAGAGAAAGTAAAGAGAGAACAGGCAAAAAAGGTTGAATATTAAGTAAACAGAATTGGAGGAGAGGAAAAAGGAGAGTCAGGAATGGGAGGAGAGGCAGGGCACAGGATACGAAGGAGAAAAGGATAGGAAGTAAAGGCAAGGACAGGTAGTAGAGGCAGAATCACAAATACACTGGGACCATGAAGCAGATCTCAACGTACATACCTGAGGGTGAACGCAGTGGAGGAAGAGTGTTAGGTTTGTGAAGTGGGAAGCAAAAACGTCTCACTGTGGTACCTGTTCAGTATGTGCGCTAAGAGATGTAATCGGTAGAAAATGAGCAAGGAATAGCTACTGTATTTTGGGTTTGCAAGGTTGTGTGGCAACTGTAGTCCAAGACAGCTTTCACTCAAGTGATATAACTCGATTTTCCTTGTTGACAATGAAACTTAACCTCTTCTTCTAGAGCAGGTCACATCTAGCCTAGAGCATGTAAGCCACTTCTAAAAATATGTCTTCAATTACAGCATGATTATTTCCAGAAACCTGTCATGTACCCCCAAATTTCCCTGAATTTACCCCTGTGGGTATGCGTACCCCAGTTTTAGAATGAGGTGAGGATGGCAGGTTCATCCTTGCCAAGGATCTTGGATATGATGTGTCCTGCCATGTTAGTGGTATTTATAGCTTTCTTTCAGAAGTAGGTCTTCGGAAAGATATTTAACTCTTAAAATGACACCTTTACTTCTATGGTTTTAATTGAATATTCTTTTATTTATTTTTTTTTATTTACAATAAACAATATCGGTGTCAATGACCTTAGATGTCATGATGCCAGAAAACCTCAAATCAATCAATCAATCCTATAAAATTTATACAGAATCACCAAAGTAATAATACAAATAACATATGTTGAAATTATAGAAATCCAATGATAATTGATGATTTTGGTTTTAATGATGGACGATCCCCTTAAGTTATTCGAACCCCAATATTTAAAAACCTACATCATCAGCAGCCACTATAGGACCTAAAGTCCAACAGTCTCTATAAGAAAACCAGGTTTCTTTAAGATAATGTTCAGCAAACACCCATACGGTACACTATTGACTTCCTCTAAAACTATCCAAAATAAAGATTTCTGGAAAATTAAGGGATGTAGGTGTACTCCTAACTCCTGAACCATAACCTTCAGGGCTTTTAAAAGATTTGAACCTAATACTTTCAGTTTCTGTGACCAAATCTAAATACAAATGACATGTAATTTTGGACTGAAGATGATCATGAATTTTCATTCCTTATAGCTAATTAATGTCCATAGTTGTACAAAAATTACTGAATGGCTCTTACTGGACAAAGAACTTTTTTTTTCTCACTGATGTATTGCTTGCATCCATTTCTAAAGTGAAGTGAAAATAATGATAGCACACTCCTGCTCTTTGAATAATATTTTCTCTGAAAGAAGACAAATGAGTCAAAATCATCTTATGTCCTCAAAGCCTACCTTGAAAGATAGTGATTACAGTTTATTTAGTGTTTCAGCTGTGAATTCTGTAAGTGGAAGATTTTCCATGGCTCAAAGGTTGAACCTTTAAAATAATGTAAAGCCTTATCAAGAAGTCCAAAAATAGACCTAATTACCGGAAGTCTTTTAATACTAAAAACCTTAAATGCATCCATTATGATACCTTAGATGAATAGATTTAATCCTAGGTGATTGAGTATAGAATCAAGCATTGATCTGTACCTCTTAAAGGCTAAGATTGAACATTTTTTTTATAGAAAGACGTCAAACTTTTACCTGTACATTCTTAGATTAGCACTTAAAAATAAACCTACCAGCGTCTTATGATATAAAATAATTGCTAAGGGGAATCTAGAGGGCTGTAAAGACAATAAGATTATGATAATGCAATTTATAGTTTTACATAGTTAAATGGATCACTGATTTATTTTGTCTGACCAGATTGCTTTGTAATTGTACTGGAACGTTCTTGGGCACTCCGACAACAAAGGCCAGAGATCCGTAGACCATTCCCCATGTGACTAGAATTGATCTATTAGAGTCTTTTTGCTGTTTAAGGGGATCCTAGCAGAATTCAGCTGCTAAATCATGGTTAATGATGGGAATGTGTAAATATCTAGCTTTGTTCGGTATGTGACAGGATATGTACCTCGTCTGCTAAAGGATACAGAACAGGCGAAAAAAGGCCTTTATTTTAGCTTGTGGCATTGCTAACATGGCCACATTCAGGCAACATCACTATTTCCAAATTTCTAGACATCTGACCTCTTTCTACTTGAGGTAATTTTTCATTTAACCGGACTTTTATCTGTTTATGAAACATACCTCCCACAGAGGAACCATGAAGCCTCTGCACTCCTCACAAGATTTCTAAAGTGAAAAATTTCCCCTGTATAAGACAGATAGAATGCAGATCAAGATCAAAGAAAAACAATGTTAATAGATCCAGAGCTACAAACTGGTCTGAGTTCCAGTATCCAAATGAGCAACTATTTAATCCATTGCTTGTGTTGTCTTACCAGGAGGCACATATCTTCTTTTTGATCATAATACACATAAAGTTGGTATAACCTTGGAAGCCCTTCTCGACTCTATTGATCTGCAAAAAAGGTCCAATGATAAAAAATTAAATCTAAATCATGAACATCTGTAAATTTCTTCAAATCTTTCTAAGCAGCGCCTCCCTTATCCAGTACAGGTGGGTGACCTTGTACTCTCTTGCCTCTGGATGTGGTCTAGTGATGACAGGTCTGACCTACCAACAGATCTAACTTAAATTTTATAAGTGTTAATAAACTTTTAAAACAGATTATCTGGACCTAACCTAATTTAGGTAACTAAGAAATACAGTTTTATGGGCTCAAGCCATGTCATCCTGATGGAAGGTTCCTATTGGTAGCTTTCTAAGGGATATTTGGCTACAGTGATATTCCCAGAGAATTGACCTTTAGGTCTCCAGAATTCTAACTCCCGGCGCCAATATCCTTAAAGTTTTTCTTAAGGATATCGCGTAATATCAGGGGACGTATATCTTGATACGACACGTAGCAATCTTCACCCCGAATATTGTTTTCGTTTCGAGGGGGAAGAGTGGCGAAAACAGAAGGGGAGCCGTTATCAAGGTTACCCTTCCTCCCGTACTATTACGAGTATCCAAGATGGCGCTCATTACTATTTTTGTAGCGTATTCGCACGGTGGTTTTCCCTGTTGTTCTAACGTTTGTGATTGTTAATTTGAGGATTAATTGTGCAATCTCCAGCTTCTTCTACCTCTGGAAAGTTGAGTTATTTATTCTTTACAGTGTATAATTTTTACCTCCTGCTTCACAGTGAAATTAGAGTAATTTATTTTGTTTAGGAGCTTGGCCGGTCACCGGAGGCGCCATGGGCACTGTCATTCGTCTTGCATTCTTTATTTTGTTAGCAGAATGACAATCCCGGTTGTAATAGCATTAATAAATTGTGAAAGCTATTTAGGCATAATTATACTAGTAAAGATATATATATTTATGTATATATTTTCCTCTTCCTTATGTCGATCGTATACGTTAGAGTTTCGGCGATTTAGGTAACCAATATCTCTCCCTGTGCTAGGCTACCTAGCCTAAGCGCTTTAGTATACTTTCATACATTATCCCCGATTACCCTCGTGTATCGTTTTATCAAGTCAACGGGAGATAGATATCTCTTAGAATTATATATAACTCGATACTCGTCTCCTGTGGAGATTTAAGGGTATTCCCTCCTTCCCTCTGAGTGCTGCCATAGGCAACAACCCTGCCTGGTCTTGCCATAGAGTAAATCACTCCGGCTTGACTAGGCGAAGGTTTTCTGTCTCCACCCTTGCCGGTGAGTATCCCGGCTTTGGTTTTCGTCAGAACCTCAGAGTATTCAGTCTTTCTGCCGGCAACTGAGCAGTAGGGTGAGTAGTCACTCCCTTGCCGGCTTGCAGCTGCTGGAATAGGAGGCTAAGCCTCCCTAGGCCGCACCTGAAGTGGTAGTTGATGCCGCCACCTTCTCCCCTGCGGTCTAGAAGACTAGTCCTGTTTCGGCAGACCTTAGGCTGAGGAATGAATATTCTGGATGGCGCCAATACTGAAACAGAGTTTATCCCTTGTGTGGAAGTGGCAACAGTCCTGCCGCCTTCTTCCACACTTGATATCCTTTAGCCATAGCCTAGCCATCGCAATCCTGTGGCCGGTGTCCTACATTCTCACCGCTTGCCGGGTAGATTGTGGTGCCGGCCATGCTCCTACATAAACAGCTGTATTAGCCACTCAGTCTTTTCCTTACGGACGCAAAGGCTTCTGGAAAGGTTGTGCCGGCTATGACGGCTGCCGGTGGGAAACCCCTTTACTGTTGAGTGTTCTTCAGTCCTCCCTTGGCATGCCATCCACTTCCCCGAAGCCGGCGGTGACCGGCAACGGATTTTGGGGCTGGATGGAAGCTTGAATGATGCATTCTCCCCTTGTATTTGAACCCTCATTCTTGAGGAAGGCAGTAAGGTTAAGTACTTACACCCTTATTTATAGTTAACAAACATTTTAATAAGGCAGCCCGTCACTCCATGCTTTCTCTCTCTCTGTCGGCTAGTGCTGCCTGATATTAACCCAGCCGGCAATATGCCGACTGGATCGGTGCCGTCAGGTACTAACCCAGCCGGTGTCACGCCGGCTGGACCGGTGCTGCCAGGTAGTCACCGGCTGGACCGTGCTGCCAGGTGCTAGCCTAGCCGGCAACATGCCGGCTGAACTACAGTATATGATTATACAGTAGCCAGTATATTTGCAGTATAGATATACTGCAGACAGAAAACTATAGTATATATTATACAGTAGTAATTTTCCAACATACCTTGTGTTTCTTTGCACAGTCTATTGTTGAGACCAATCCTATATTGAAAGAAAAGATTTCCTTCAATACACTGATAGTTAATCAGTTAACTACCTACCCTACAATATTAAAGAACTTAAGAAGGGTCGGTGTTAGTATAAACTTATCTATCCCTAAAGGTTAGAACCCTTCTCCTTGAGTTTGCCTGAGTATGGAAACTCTATGACTTTAATTTTGGGGGAGGTCACAACAATTGGCTGTACAGGAAACACAAGTATGTGTCTTTCCTATTTCTTTTTTAGCTTAACTATCCTAAGCTATAATGGTTAAAATATTAATATTAATATTTTGCATAATTTGCTTATCATGTGAGATAAACAACCGCATACTCATTCAATTTTCCTCTCTTTACAGGAGGACCAAATGAAATGCGACCTAATCTTTTGCAACCACAGGAGTAAGGACTTCTGTGGTCACAAGGTGTGCAGGTCTCATGCCCCCTGCACCAAAACTACCAAAACCCTGTGGTATGGAACCCCCAAAGCTGCAACATAGCCGGACCTTGGTGACCGAAGGTTTCGACGACCGCAGAGGAGTCGAGGGATGCAGCATAAGCAAAGCTGTGCAGAAGGGTACGAGGGTTTCAAATGAACTCTACGGGACCATACCTTCCTAATGAAAGGATGCGCGACTTGCTGTTCCCAAAAGCGGGTATCGAAGCTGTCATACCCCAAGCACGACCTGAACCCCCCTGCATCCAGATTGCCATCGAGACGGACGTCAGTGAGAAGTTACAGGGCATGGACATCCACCTGGAGGAAAGGATGTCTGAAGTGTCTACGGATACTGAAAAGGATCTACTGAGGGGTGATCCCGAGGAGGAGTCTACTCTACCTCTAGATGAAGAACATGATGTAGAGTCGGAGTCCCTTCCATTGGTACCGGCACCGGAGCCGTTGCTTTCAACATCTTCTGCCCCTCCATCAGACGACATGAGACAGGCACTGGGCAATCTTACGGCTCTAATGGAGAACATTCGCAAGCAAGGCGAAGCTAGGGAAGCGAAACTTGAGAGAGAGCTCCGTGAAGCTCGACTCACCGCCTCCCGAGGGTTAAACAAGAGACCCAGAGTCCAAGACCTCCCACCCTGCTCTAAAATCAATCCCTGGAGGTATGCAGACGTTATGCCAATTACTAATGGCAAACTCTTCATATTGGAGAAGATGGGAGCCGTCCCCTTAGATGACATCCAGTTCTGGCCAAGCTTTAATGCTTACCCAGAATGCTTCATCCAATTGAAGCAGGAGCCAGTGTCAAAAGAGGAGACGGAACCCAAGGAGGTCATGGTATTTGACCACGACAAGGCACAGGCTTTCTTGTCAAGTAGCCTGAAGAAGGTGGGCTATACGAACTCGTAAGTGTCCGCCTTGAGCAAGAAGCATCCTACCTTTCTTGCTCCTGCTTCAATAGCCTTCCCCTTTACGTCGAAGGCTTTTAAAGCTGTTGCCAAGGCAGTGGAGGCAGGCAAACCATGCCCTACACTAGAGGAGTGTAGACCTCTGTTGTTAGCCCTGCCCATGGAGGAAAAGGATTGGAAAGAAGTCCACCTAACCTTCTCGGTAGGGAAGTTGGATGCAGATATCGCGGGACGACAGTTCAGCGAGAATATCCCAAAACTGTCAGACTATTACTTGCTTAGGGAGCAAGAGAAGAAGGAGAGACTAGCGGCATCCCTATCCCTACAGAACTGCATGGGAATGTGTGCAGGCTTAAAGAGCACCCCAGATATGAATATGGTCATGGCTAAGATGCACATGGCCACATTAGTCAAGGACTTATATGGCTTTATGAAAGCCAGAAGAGCATGTAGAGAGTTCGTGTTTGCTGCGGCAACAGTAAAACACGAACCCAGGAAGTTGATAGCTTCCAACATCTGGGGTAAAGACCTCTTCCCTAATGAAGTGGTCAAGGAGGTAGTTGACAAAGCTGCCACGGAAAATAGAAATCTTCTCCAGAAGTGGGCATGTCATCCAAATGGAAGTCTTCCTCAGATGTGGGTCCCCAACCTAAGAGGAAGACCAAGAGACCCAGACTACCTTCTCGGCCTGCCCAGCAACACCATTCCACAGTTGCCATGACCGCAGTGCCCCAAGTGGTTGCTCAACTGTAAACCTCATTCCAGATGGTGCCTCAACAGCTGGTTGCCTAGTCACCAGCATTTAACTCAGTGTTCGAGAGGCAAACCACTACCTTTCGTCCCAAAAGTAGGTAAGGGAGGGCGCGGTCAGGGAGGTAAATCCTCCGGACAATCGAAGCACTGAGATGCTTCAGGTAGGAGGGAGGCTCCAACATTTTCAGGATCGTTGGACCTTCGATCCTTGGGCCCACAGCCTAATCAAGAACGGACTTGGATGGAGCTGGAGCAAGTCTCCACCATCATTTCCTCAATTCTTCCAACACTCCACCCCCTCACTAGAAGAGTATACCCTAGAACTATTGAGCAAGTGGGTAATAAGGAGGGCAAAGTCCATCAAATTCCAGGGAAGGCTGTTTTGTATTCCCAAGAAGGACTCAGACAAACTCAGAGTCATTCTGGACTTGTTGCCACTCAACAAGTTCATTGAGAACAGCAAGTTCAGGATGTTAACCCTTTAGCACATAAGGACCCTGTTACCAAAAGGGGCGTACACAGTCTCAATAGACCTGGAAGATGCTTACTGGCATAGTATTCCAGTCAACCCCCCATCCCTTCTCCTCCTACCTAGGATTCAAGCTACAGAAGAAAAAGTATGTCTTCAGAGCCATGCCCTTCTGACTAAATATAGCCCCATGGATATTCACGAAACTTGCAGTCGCAGTCGTTCAACAACTACTCCTAGAAGGCGTTCAGGTAGCAGCGTACCTGGACGACTGGCTAGTGTGGGCAGCATCCAGGACGGCTTGTCTGCTGCAGGCATCCAAGAAAGTGATCCAGTTCCTGGAACATCTGGGATTCAAGATCAACTTCAAGAAGTCTCGACTTTCTCCAGCTCAGGTGTTTCAATGGCTGGAAATCCATTGGAACTTGAAGTCACACTGCCTCTCCATTCCCACAGGGAAAAGGAGAGAGATCGTAGGATCTGTCAAGAGACTACTGAAATTTGACAGGATCTCAAGATGCTAACAGGAAAGAATACAGGGCTCTCTCCAGTTTGCAGCAGTGACAGACCCAGTGCTAAAAGCACAGCTGAAAGATGAATCAGGAGTCTGGAGAAGATATGCATCAAACACTCAAAGAGATCAAAGAAGACCGATACCGACCTTACTGCGATCACTTCTCAACCCATGGTCGAAGGCCAAAAACCTAAAGAGGACTGTGCCCTTGCAACCGCCTCCACCGTCGGTGACCATCCACACGGATGCCTCGACGAAAGGATGGAGAGGTCACTTCCATCAAAGGAAAGTCCAAGGAACTTGGTCTTCTCTGTTCAAGACCTTTCACATCAACATTTTGGAGGCCATGGCAGTCGTTTTGAGGTTGAAAAAACTCTCCCCTCGCAGATCAGCCCACATCAGGCTGACCCTGGACAGCGAAGTGATAATGAGGTGTCTGAACCGACAAGGCTCGAGATCGCCCCATATCAACCATGTGATATTGGCCATCTTCCGTCTGGCGGAAAAGAAGAGATGGCATTTATCAGCAGTTCACCTTCAAGGATTCCGCAATGTGATGGCGGACGCTCTATCCAGGCTCAAGCCGATAGAGTCAGAATGGTCCCTAGACGCAGAATCTTTCTCCTTCATCTTACAACAAGTCCCGGAACTGCAGATCGACCTCTTCGCGATGAGCGACAACAAGAAACTACCTCGATATGTAGCCCCATACAAGGACCCTCTAGCGGAGGCGACAGACGCCTTGTCCCTCAATTTGAACAGATGGAACCGGATTTACCTGTTCCCTCCGACCAATCTCCTAATGAAGGTCCTCAACAGGCTGAGATGAGCTCTTGTGGCTCCCAAGTGGCCCAAGAGCAACTGGTTCCCTCTGTTAATGGGACTGAAGCTGAGGCTGGTCCCTCTACCGAACCCAGCACTATCTCAACAGGTTCAGAAGTCGACTGTCTTCGCTTCATCACAGAGAACCCAAAACCTTCATCTCATGAATTTATCACCTTAGCGGTTAAAAAAAGATTTGGGATCTCAAAAGGCAGTATAGACTTCTTAGAAGAATACAAGTCCAAGTCAACCAGAAGACAATATGAATCGTCATGGAAAAAGTGGGTTGCTTTCGTCAAAGCAAAATAATCGGAAGAAATCTCAATAGATATTTGTCTGTCCTTCTTTATCCACCTTCATAAACAAGGTCTGGCAGCCAACAAGATAACTACGTGTAAGTTGGCTCTGACTAGACCTCTTCTATACGCCTTCCAAGTGGACCTGTCAAACGAAATCTTCAACAAGATCCCTAAGGCATGTGCTAGACTTAGGCCTGCAGCTCCTCCGGAGCCCATTTCATGGTCCTTGGACAAGGTCCTACATTATACTTCAACAGTGAACAATGAAGATTGCTCTCTTAAGGATCTAACTCAAAAAGTTATTTTCCTGTTCGCTATTGCATCGGGGGCTAGAGTGAGTGAAATAGTGGCCCTATCTAGAAACGAGGGACATATTCAGTTCACAGAAGTGGGAGAACTGAATCTTTTTCCTGATCCTACCTTTCTTGCTAAAAACGAGCTACCCACTGGAGAATCTGCCCTCTGAAGGAAGATTTCTCTCTGTCCAGTAGAATGTCTAAGGTCTATCTTCGAAGAACTTCAGACTTCAGGGGAGGAGAGCTCTTTAAAGGAGAAACTACAGGATCAAATTATCCCTAAAACAACTGAGGGCGAAGCTCACCTACTTTATTCGTAGAGCGGATCCTGACAGTACACCCGCAGGTCACGATCCAAGAAAAATTGCTTCATCACGGAACTTTTTTCAGTATATGGACTTTGAGCGTCTTCGCTCGTACACTGGATGGAAGTCATTTAGAGTCTTCTATAAACATTATGCGAAGCAAGTGCATGAGTTTAAGCATTATGTGGTGGTGGCAGGTAGTATATTAAAACCTGTCGTCTAGTACTGCGATGAACAGTGAATTGATTGGGACTCTCAATTACGGTGAAAAGGTGTTGACACCTTCCAGTGCAATACTTTTCAAGTGAGTGTCACCATGGTGACACTAAAGACTGTTCAAAATATTTCAGGTGTAGAATTATACAGATAACACTCGTGCTGTGAGTACTTTACACAGTGTTGATAATATCCAACATTTACAGAAAACTTTATTAGAAAATTTTATTAAATTTTCAAATTCCATAGTGGCACTAATCATTTCTTCCCTTTCAGGTAGAAACATTTTTTTCTGTATTAAGTTGCATAAATGTATAATTCTCTTTATATATATTAATATATATTACACGTGTTATTCTATTTTTAGTCATTTATCGTGAATAAATGTCTATTAAAGTGTAATTGCGTCTTATTTCCCCCACATTTAACACTAATAAAGTATAGCCAGAATTTTCTTACTTACTTACCTAAGTAAAACCTCATATTATTGTATGTTTATGGACAATAAATATAGCTGATACTTTTGTTCCAACACAATATACAAACTGTGAGACTCTTGTATATCTAGTTGATGCTATGTTTGTTCATACAATATATGCAAACCTTGAGACCCCTTTTCTACTGTCTAGTATGACTCTTCCCTGCAGGGGGAAGGAAGCCCTAATAATGTCTATGATTAGTGGTAATGACGTATAACGGTAACGTCATATGTCTCAATGGTCTGGATGACCATAGGAAAATTTGTCCCAAGGTTAAGGCACCTATGAAAATCCACAGATACAGTACTTTCTAGTAATTCTCTGGTAAACTTCCATCAGGACGACATGGCTTGAGCCCAAAAAATTCGCTCAAAAATCTATTTTTGAGTGAGGTAGCCATGTCGTCCTGATGGACCCACCCTCCTTTCCCAAAGGCCTTGGCAAGATCCCTCCCGAAACTACTATATCTGTAGCACCATGCTCAATGCTACAAGGAATAAGCGCCATCTTGGATACTCGTAATAGTACGGGAGGAAGGGTAACCTTGATAACGGCTCCCCTTCTGTTTTCGCCACTCTTCCCCCTTGAAACGAAAACGCTATTCAGGGTGAAGATTGCTATGTGTCATATCAAGATATACATCCCCTGATATTATGCTAAATCCTTAAGAGAAATTTTAAGGATATTCGCGCCAGGAGTTAGAATTCTGGAGACCTAAAGGTCAATTCTCTGGGAATATCATTGTAGCCAAATATCCCTTAGAAAGCTACCAATAGGAACCTTCCATCAGAACGACATGGCTGTCTCACCCAAAAATAGATTTTTCGCTTTGTTCAAAATCAGTTGATTAACAGTATTTTGCGGTTGAAACCTGTAAACTAATCCAATATATCTGTTAATGTCAAATGATGTAAAAGAATTTATTAAGGTAATTTTTAAAGTAACCTGTAATTTCCTTGCTGATGGGTTTATGGGTAGGCAACAAATCATAGCCCAGGAGTAGAATAGCAATTACCCATCTTGTGGAATAGAAGGCTTTTTCACCAAATGGTAACATGAATTATCAGTCTTTCGGAATTTGGGGTAACTAATTTATATACTGTATATTACCTAAAACGAAGTACATATATCAAGTAATTTATTTCGATTTTGTTGAAAAAATATTCATCTCAAAGGCTAAATTTTGCTATCTTGTTAATCAATTTTAAAGACCTTACTGAAGTGTATGAGGGGAGGAGATATCTTTAAGCAACTGAAGTACTAATCCCTACATTTACCCTATAAGATACTAACATGAGATTGTGGTTGAGCTTGCAAGTAAATGATGCACACAGCCACTCAAAAATGATGTAATTGAGAGATTTATTGGATCTCTAACAGAATAATTCAAAAGAACACCCAGTCTATGGGAATCATACTATAGGCAATTAAGAGGTAAGCCATTTTATAGAGACACATATTTTAGCGAGAGGACGGGGGATAGTTATACTATCCAGGCTACCGCTACCATCTCGGACTTGTGGCTTGCAAATTCTAAGTGTCTAAAGAGCAGCTAGGAATGGGGGAGTGCAAAGGTTACACAGCAAAAGGGGTACTCCCTAGGGTGGTGCCTGGGGGGGAGGTTAGAGGGGCTAGTGATAGTCCCAGCTGGCTCATGGTCGCCTGAGGAGATGATGAAGGTCGTCTCAGGGGAGACCTAAAACCCGCAACTTTAACTTTTTAAATCAACAAGTTATGCAAAGGTATTGGAATCAGGAGGAAAAATTAAACAGGAGACAACCAACAAAACTATTACTGCCAGTATTCCTCGAAAAAAAAATTCGCCATCTTATGATAAAATTCTGCATGATAGGGCAAGACTATCACCTCCTGAGCCTTTGCTCACCTCTATTAAACTTTTGTACCCCATTACAAAGGATAATACTAAACTCTCTCAGCCTATATCTTTGCCTGATTTGATGGAGGTTTCACATAAAACCGAGTTATCAGGTACACCAGTAGTGGGGAAAACACCCAAACTGGTTAATAAAAAAGAGAAATACCTACATCTCTCTCACCACCACCTATTAAAAAAACCAGTTATGGCATCAAATAGATATGATGTGGTTCTGACTGCTGATATTTCAGGTCAATAAGAAAACTTTAAATCAATCAAAAAATCAAGTTGAGCTCCACCATCCCCCTCAAGAATAAGGTAAAAAGAACATTGAAAAGGCTAGTATAAAACCTAACTTATGAAGACCCACACTTAAGAAGCTAACAGGAAATATTGTTAAATCAAAACTGTTAATGGGAAGACCTCATCCAAGATGTCTTGTGGGAAATAATTCATAGTTTTCTCCTCCATTTTGCAATGAAATTGTCAGGGTTTAAGGGCCAAATATGAATAACTTAAGCTCCTGAATTATCAGCACTCCCCTATAGTTGTATGTCTACAGGAGAGTAAGCTTGATACTAATACTCCATGTCCTCGAGAGTATGTTAGCTATAGGACACCATATGATCAACAAACAGGGAGCCATGGTGGAAGTCTTACAAACATTTGCCAAGATGTTTTCCAAACATTTCTACCCATTTGTACCCCTCTGCAGGGAGTGGTTGTACAAATTGATGTAGGGAGAAAATACGCAATTTGCTCTCTATATTTGCCTCCTAATGACAACATCTCGTATAATGATTTAGTAGAGGTGATTCAATAACCCCCTCATCCTTTTCGCTTGTTGGAAGACTTTAATAGTAGACATCCTTTAGCGAACATAAGGGGCAACATTATATCATCAATTGTGAAAAATGAAGATGTGGGACTACTTAATACAGGAGAGTACACTCACTTCCATGTTCAGACAGGTACCTTGTCGAGCATTCACCTATCAATCGGAAACTCTAATTGCCTTCTGGATTTTGATTGGAGGACTTTAGATGACTGGCATGCCAGTAATCATGCACTAATCATTATAAACACCAACAATGGTCCACCTTTACCGAGATCGACCTGATGGAATCTTTACAAGACACACTGGGATAGATTTCATGAGCTAAGTGAAATTGAAGGGAATGCTGAACAGTTTGAGAAATTGATGATGTCATAGGCTTGCTGAATGGAACCTTCATACAGCAGGAGTCAATTCAATACCCAAAACAACTGGGTTATTCAAAGGACGACCAGTCCCGTGGTGGTCTTCAAATCTAACTGTCCTGCACAGAGCGACAAGGTCTTTAACTCGCTTGCACCGACGCTGTACCGAGGAGAATTTAATTATATACAAGAAATGTAAAGCATAGTTTTATCATGCCATGAAAGAAGCTAGGCGCCAGTCTTGAGTGTCTTTTGTTTCCTCCATTAACAGTGGAACACCATCATCTACTGTGTGGAGGAAAGTAAAAAAGATAGCTGGCAATTTCACCCTAAACCACCCACCACCAGTGTTGAAGTTTAATGGACAGTATACGACTGGAGGAACTAAAGCTAGCAATGCCTTGGATGATCATTTCTCAAATGTATCATGCAAGAGTAAAGCAGCTGCTGGTCACCAGTATAGGATCATTGAAAAAAAGAAAATTTTTGAATTTTGCAACAAGAAAGGAAAAGTCTTACATTTTCCTTTTACTGAAAGAGAATTTGATTTGATATGTGTAATGATACAGCCCCTTGACCGGATGGAATTCCCTATACAATGATAAAACATGTACCTTTTAATACCAAGTTGTTTATTTTAAGCATTATTACAGAATATGGAGGGTTCATAATTATCCAAGTGTATGTGAACTAGCCATTACTTCAACTTTTTTAAAATCCGGTAAGGATAAGTTTTTAGTGGCAAACTATCAACCAATTGAATTGACATCTTGTTTATATAAAATCATAGAGAAGATGGTCAATGCAAGATATTTTAGTATTCAACAACTGATGTGTAGATACGACTTGGATCCTCTATTTGTGAAGCCTTTACTTCCAAACAGCACCATGCAAGTCTTTTTTTTTTACCTTGAAAAGGCATATGATAGTACATGGAGATATGGTATACTTAAAACCATTCATAATTTAGGATTACTAAGAGAGCTACCAATGTTCATTCAATCATTTATTTCACATAGATTTTTTTCTTCAAGTGAGATTGGCAGAAACTCTACCAAAGAGAAAATATCAGGAAGAGGGAGTCCCCTAGTGTAGTGTGTTAAATGTAACACTATTTGCACTAGAAATTAATGAGATAACCTCATTCATTCCTCAAGATATTCTCTCAACACTATTTTTAGATTATCTCTCCATATCATTTGCTGGAGCCAGAATGGCGATGGGTGAGAGAAAACTACAATTCACAGTGTACAAAATTATTCAGTGGGCTGATTTGAATGGGTTTAGGTTTTTGACATGCAAAACTACTGTTGTCCATTTCTGTTGTATTCTTGGAGTACATCCAGACCCTGATGTGTAGGCTACATCAAAGGTCAACGGATTTCATATGCAAGTGAAGCAAGGTTTTTAGGCTTCGTATTTGATTGTAGTTTGACATGGGTTCCTCACTTAAAACCATTAAAAGCCAAATATTTTGATGCCTTGAAGCTTTTAAAAGTTTTGTTCCATACATCGTCGGCAGGGCAGACTGCAAAACTATTTTAAAGTTGTACAAGGTCATAAGTTATTTTAAAATTTGTAAATTTATACAGAAAAAAGAAGAACCATTGCTCCAGGTGATATATCTTGCTTTGGAAAAAATAATTTCCTCATCCATGCCAAATCATCCACACAGTCTGTGATAGTATCTAATCTAAAAACAAGTAGTGACTATATTAAATTATAGGTCAAACCCCACATAAATTTTAGTTATGAAAGAAGCGTAGTTTTCAATAAAGAGTCGTATGAATTTACAGAAGAGGACATACTGGCATGTGTCCACTAAGAGTATGGAGGGTTTATAAAGTTACTGGAACATTGGATGATTTTCCTTACTCTCCAGGATGCTGATGTACCCTTTCATATTGTTATTGAAAATGAAAGGATTAGGGTTCGACCTTTCAAACAGAAGCCACTACAGTGTTTCAGTTGTTTTGAATTCGGACACCCTTCAAAAGTTTGTAAAAAAGTAAAAATGTGTATCATTTGCTCCAAAACTTACCATGGAGAGTATAAACTTAAGGCTAGGGGTTTGAACAGAAGCTCAAATCTCAATCCACTGATAGGAGCTCCGAGCTATAGAAGTTGGAAGAAGCTGCCCTCAACAAATCTAGTATGGAACTCATAAGTATAGGGTATGCAAAAAGACTACTGAATAAACAAAACAGTCATGCAAAGGAATTGAAATCTAAAGGAAATTTGCCACAGGAGACATCAAACACACCTAGTACTGCCAGTAGTTCTAACAACAGAAATACAAGATCCAATAATAAAGTACTGCATGACGAAGTAAGCAAATTGCCTTCTGAGGCTTTGTTACGGTGTATTAACACTGGGGTATTGTCCACCTCTGTACAACCCATCACTAATAATAGTACTAACCTCTCTCAGGCCATGTCCTTGCCTGATTTGATGGAGATTCCACTCGGAACCAAGCTACCAGGTTTACTGGTTGTGGGGAAGGTGCAGAAACCTGGTAGCTCACCACGTATTAAATGGAAGAGAGAGAGACCTCCATCTCTCTTGCCCCCCTTCCATAAGAAACATCAGAGTTATGACATCAAATAAATATGATGTTTTGTCTGTTGATGTTTCTGATCATCCAGAAGACCGTTTAGATAAATTAGAAATTCAAGTTGAGGTTCACCATCACCCACAACAATTAATTAGATCAAAAGGACAAAAATGAAAACACAAACGCAAAACCCAATCTATCAAGACCCTCCCTAATAAAACCACCTGGAAATATTGTTAGATCAAAAATTGCTAATGGAAAGACTTCATCTAAGCTATCTTCCAAATATAAACCATAGTTTTTTCCTTTATTCTGCAATGGAATTGTCAGGGTTTAAGGGTCAAATATGAAGTACTTGAGTTCCTCATTCATGTGCACTCCTTCATGATTATATGTGTACAGCAGAGTAAACTTGATCGTAATACTCCTTGTCCTCGCAAATATATTAGCTAAAGGACACCAAATGATCATCGAGTAGGAAGACATGGCAGAAGTCTTATATACGTTCGTTGAGATGTTCCTTAAATATCTGTGTATGTTCACCTCTGCAGGCAAAGGTTGTCCAGATTGATATAGGAAGAAAATATGCCATTTGTTCTCTTTACTTGCCTCCAAATGACATTTCATATGATAATTTAGTAGATGTGATCCAACTACTGCCTCAACCTTTTCTTTTACTTGGAGATTTGAATGGTAGACATTTTTTTATGGAACAACGTTTTAGCAAACACTAGGGGCAATATTATATCATCAATTGCAGAAAATAAGGTTGTCGGACTCCTTAATAAAGGAGAGCCCAAGCACTCTCATGTTCAGACAGGTATTCTGAGTTGCATTGACCATTCAGTTGCAAGCTCTAAGTGCCTTCTCAATTTCGATTGGAGGACATTAGATGATTGGCATACTAGTGATCATGCGCCAGTCATTATAAACACCAACAATAGTCCCCCTTTAGACTAATTGCCATAATGGAATCTTGACAAGGCAGACTGGGTTAAATTTCATGAGCTAATTTGAATTGAGGGGAGTGCAGAACAGTTTGAAAGTGTTGATGATGCTATAGAGTTACTGAATGGAACTCTTTATATAGCAGGAGTCAATTCAATTCCTAAAACAACAGGGTTATTCAAACGATGACCAGTCCCCTGGTGGTATTCAGAACTAGCTGCCCTGCACAGAGCTACAAGAAAGTCCTGACCTTGATTACACAGACACTGTACTGAGGAGAATTTAATCATATACAAGGAGTTTTGAGCACAGTTCTGTCGTGCCATAGCAGAAGCTAGGCCCCTATCTTGGGTATCTATTATTTCCTTTATTAACAGTAGAACACTACCATCTTATGTATGGAGGAAAGTGAAAAAGATAGTAGGCAAATTCACCCCCAACCCACCACCTGTGTTGAAGGTAAATGGTCGGTATGTGTCTGAAGCAAATGAGGTTAGTAATGCACCTTGGATCATTTCTCAAATGTATCATGCAACTGTGAAGCAGATCCTGGTCATGAGTATAGGGCATTAAAGCAAAGAAAATTTTGTAACTGGAAGGGAAGAGTCATACAATTCTCCTTTTACTGAAAGAGAAATTGATTGTGCACTTGCTACTTGTATTGATACAGCCCCTGGACCTGATGGAATTCCATATGCATTGATCAAACATGTACCTATTGATACAAAGTTATTCTTTTTAAGCATTATTAATAGAATATAGCATGATTATAGTTATCCAAGTGTTTGGGAACTAGTCATTACTGTATTTTAGCCTTTTTAAAACCTGGTAAGGATAAGTTCTTAGCAGCAAACTACCGACCAGTTGCATTGACATCTTGCTTATGTAAGATCATGGAGAAGATAGTCAATGCAAGACTGATGTGTTACCTGGAAAAGAAGGACATTTTATCACCTCTCCAGTGTGTATTTAGAAAAATGCACTTGACTGATGTGTTGATACGATTGGGATCCTATATTTGTGAAGCCTTTGCTTCCAAACAGCACCATATAACAGAGTTTTTTTTACCTTGAAAAGGCATAAGATACCTATGGAGTTATGGCATACATAAAACCATTCCTGAATTGGGATTAAGAGGAGAGGTACCACTGTTTATTCAATCATTTCTTCCACATTGAGTTTTTCAAGTGAGAGTGGGGGAGTTCCTCCTGGTAGGGTGCTCAGTGTAACCCTATTTGCACTAGAAATTAATGGAATATCCTCAGTCGTTCCCCGGGATATTTTCTCATCACTACTTTTGGATGATCTCTCCATATTATTTGCTGGAGCTAAAATGGCAATGGTTGAGACAAAACTACAACTGTCAATTGTCAAAATTATCCAGTGGCCCGATATGAATAGATTTAAGTTTCCGACAAGTAAAACTATAGTTGTCCATTTCTGTCCTATTCAGGGAGTACATCCAGGGCTGTATATATACATCAAAGTTCAACAGATCCCATATGTAGGTGAAGCTAGATTTCTAGGGTTGATATTTGATTTTAGGCTGACATGGGTTCCCCACTTGAAAGCCTCAAGAGTGCTGAATCTTTTAAAAGTTTTGTCCCATACATTGGGGGGGGGGGGGTCGGGGCAAGATCCCAAACCCTTTTACATTATACAAGGCGTTGATTTTTTAAAAATTAGTTATGGGTGTGAAATATACTCCTCGGCCACCCCAAGATGATTAAAACTTTTGGAGGCTATAAACCATGCTGGTATCAGATTGTCCACTGGAGCTTTTAAAACTTCACCTATCCCAAGCCTCCTTGTTGACGCTGGAGAGTTACCTTTAAGCCTTTACCAGATGTCTTCTATTGTTCGGTATTGGTTTACATTGCAAGGACTCCCTGAATCTTTAGCTTCTCAGACTGCAAACCTTGTAAGGCATT
Organism: Palaemon carinicauda; assembly: GCF_036898095.1. Taxonomy (NCBI): domain Eukaryota; kingdom Metazoa; phylum Arthropoda; class Malacostraca; order Decapoda; family Palaemonidae; genus Palaemon; species Palaemon carinicauda. Next base: position 31,776,977 of record NC_090745.1, read on the forward strand.
ATAGATATTTTGAGTTGCACCCAAAATTTCCTCAATCATATGGTTTCCGGGTAAAAACATTATTAGACAGTCTAGATATAGGTAGAAATAAAGTGCCCCCTTGTATGATATCATCAACTCCTCCATGGAAATCACTGGATATACAGTACCTATTTGTATATATTTAATTGGAATAAAAAGAACATGACTGATTTATAAGCCAGGTTGCTCTTTATGGAACATGTCAAAAAAAATATGGAATGAGCATTTATATATACTATAATGCCTCCAAATCTGATGCTGGCATTGGATTTAGGGTATATAATTGTGCTTTTAATTGTAGAGGTGCACTTCCTCTAGCATCTTCTATATTTACTGCCAAACTACTGTGAACGTATTTTTGTTCGTGGGTACCAATTTTCATTGTTTTATAAAAAATGTTGGTTCGTTGATTCATAAATTCGTGGATTGCCGATTTGAAACTTCTATCTTTTTGGTTATTAGTTGAACCCCAATTATGATAAAGTGTTCATTTGCAATGCATTGCTTTTATTCATTTATTCAAATTTTTTAATAATTAACACTAATTAAGAGATTACTTATCACTACAAATGGTTATAATGTCGCCGCCAAAAAAGAAAATCACAAAACCACCCAAGTTCTTCTAATAGAGCATCCCAAGCTAAAACATTACTCAAAATCTTTTGTTGTCATTCAATGGTAATTAACAGCCTTTAAATAGAGACGAGATAGTTAGTAGGCATATCACTTTCAAACATGTCGTTAACGCAGTGGTTGAAAACTGGCTCTGTCAAGACCAAAGAACCTACTACACCAGGCCTACCAAACCCAGCAGGCTGCTGAAAACATGTCTTGCTTTATGCATATTAGTAGCTAATACTTTTTTTATGTAACGCATTGTTATATATTGATGAAAATATTAAAATAAATATGAAATAAAAAAACAATTATTTTAATTTTATTTTTATTCAGGAAATATATGAAAAAAATTCAATATACAGAAAAAAAATTGAAAAAATAAACAGTAGTAATCTCTGAAAATGACTAAACCTACAAAAGAAAAAAAAAATTATTATAGTGCACACCAAAATAAAACATTCACAATAACAAATAAAAATAATTAGTAATCCACAATGGTTTAGAAAATGTAGGTTTACCTACACAAATCGAATGTGCCAAAGTTCAATACCAAAATGTGACAGTGTATAAAAATTTTCGTTGGATTTGTAAATTCGTGGATTCTCCCACCCACGAAGACCACGAAAATTAGTACACCATGAACAAAAATACGTTCACAGTATATGGCATACTAACCTCTATACAGAAAATAGCATTGAAAGACGAAGGCAATTTTAACATTTTGCGAGGCAAGAAGTGTTCTACAAGCTTTAGAAGTTTTTCATTCCAGTAACCCTTCAGTTTTAAAGATTTTAAAGTGGCTTTTAATTATTGGACTAAGAGCTATGAGTTCATTTTTGCTGTGTTCCGACACAGAAATGAGAAGGCAGATTTACTGGTAAAGAATGCTGTAGCCAAGTTGCTTCCAAGATGATTCTTCATCCTCTGTAATGATTATTTACCAAGTATCAAGAATTTGTTTTATAATGATTGCCACCAGCATTGGGATAGTTTAGATGGAGTTAAGATGTGAGAAATAAGGAACGTCATATCTTCTTGGAGGTATCATGTGATACCCTGGCATTTGTAGATTTTGAAAATTCCTTTGATATTGTGGTCTGGCTAATTTTGTGGAGAGTCCTATGTTATAATTGAGTTCATGTTAGATATGTAATTTTGATTAAGTCTTTGGTTGAGCATAACAAGTGCAAAGTTAATGGTAGTGGAGTCCTATCATATGAATTTCCAGTTAACAGTGGAGTACTCCGAGTGAATGTGTTGTCTCCTATGTTGTTTATCAACCTCCTGGATTTTGTTATGAGTAGAACAGTTAGGGATGGTTGAGAAGGATTGAACTAAATTGTTAACAGGTAATTAGCTAACATAGAGTATGCTGATGACACTGTCCTTATTAGCAGAACACCACAGGACTTGCAAAACTTGCTTACCAGAATACATGAAATATCACATGAGGTTGGGTTCAAGATAAATAGCCTCCAAATGCTAAAGCCTTGATGAGAATGAGAGCTTAGGGATTAGCAGATGGGCTCTAATGAACAGTGGGAACTGCTTTCCCACTGGACCTCGGTGCTCAATTGTTGATCCAACTAAATGAGATAGCACTTTCTGTTTTCCTTTCGGATATTTCTTTTACTCTCCTATCTCTTCCTTTTGGGCTTGAACTTGTTGACGACTTAGGCTTGTTTGATTTACTTTGGTTGCTTCTTTAGATTGGGGCACAGTGTGGAATGGATAGCGTTCCATCTCAACCTGTATCAATTTAGACGCCATCACCCTCTAGCAGACCCCATTGGGTGCAGACCAAGTCTGTTAAGAGTAGGGTTCGAGTGATCTGGTTTTATGTCACCCATATTTGTGGTTAGGTGACGCCAGGCATTGGAGTCGTCGGTGGGAGGGCTAACTACCCCCCCCCCCCCCGACCAGTGTACAACCACCTAAAGAGAGGCAGCCCCTCTCTAATAGAGGACTGGTCCCCTCTGAAGCCTCTTCTTGTGTTGGGCCACATGGGATAGGACTGACATCCTCCGATAAGAGATGGATAACATGGCCTGCTTCTTCTGTAAAAACCAACCCCTCTATTGATGACCTGGAAAATACAAACATGGACCTCGGTACCGACAGCTCCAACTCGGGTTGTAATTTTGTAACATTAGAACCTTATTCCTGTTATTTAAAGAATGATAAGAAAACACTATAGAAGAAGAAGAAGAAGAGAGAGAGAGAGAGAGAGAGAGAGAGAGAGAGAGAGAGAGAGAGAGAGAGAGAGAGAGAGAGAGAGAGAGAGAGAGAGATGATGACAGTACCGAAAAATGTAGAAACGTAGAAGTATTACTTGGTCACTATGAAGTGGTGAATTATGAAAAAAAATTTAACATGGAATTTGAAAATGGAAGACATAAGCATGTAATTTTTTTTTTTAAAGCTAACAGGGAAATAGTTACTGTATGTGGAGGGCAGCCAAAAATTCTTCCCCAGGGAAATGGAAGTCTCTTGATAGACACACTATGCCCAATACAAGGTGAAAGATTAAAAACGCTAACAACATTGGGTGGTCCTAGGGTCAAATGTGTTTCGCACCCCACTTTCAACCGGAGTAGGGGTGTAATATATGCTCCAGAATTGCTGGACATGGAGGAAAAAGAAATTGAGGATGAACTCAAAAGTCAAGGAGTAGTAAAAGTAGTCAGTATGAAATAGAGAGTTGGAGAACAATGCATTCCTCTTACTACTTTGATTGTAACATTTGATCAATGCAGATTACCAAATGTTATTAAAGTTGGTTGGCTATCTTTGAAGGTGAAACCATATATCCATTCACCATTCTGATGTTATCATTGCAAAATGTATGGCGATTTAACCCAGAAATGCAAGGAAAAACTAAATAATAAGCCAGCTGTTTGCGCCAACTTTGGAAAAAATAATCATGGGGCATGCTTAGAAAATCCAAATTGCATACATTGTGGGGAAGCACACCCAGCTACATCTAAAAGCTGTATTAATTTTATTTTTGAAAAAGAAATTCAGGCCATTAGGACCATGGAAAGGGTTACTTTCAAAGAGGCTCGTAAAAGAGCTCTTGAAAAGTAGATAAGAACAGGACAATCTTTTTTAATGTTTCTGAAGAAAAACTTGCCAAAGTACATGGACCAAAATTATATCCTCACTTTTAATGTAAAGAAACATATGAAAGTAGTGAAAGACGTTGAAAGTCCCATTGAAAATTTATATCCAGAAATTGTAGAAAAATCAAAACAGATACCTGAAGATCTGAAAGATATTCAAAACCCATTCTAAACTGTAGTACAAACCTCCTCAGGCCGTGTCCTTGCTTGATGAGATAGAAGTTCCACTTGAAATCAATATACCTGGTGAACCTGTAGTGGGGAAGGTCCAAAAACCTGATAACTCACACCCTTTTAATCGAAAAAGAGAGACCTCCATCTCTCACCTCCTACCATAAGAAACATTATAGTCACGACTTCCAATAAATGTAATGTCATGTCTGCTGAGTTTCTGATCAACTGGAAGACAACGTAAATAAATCAGATATTCAAGTTGAGGTCCACCATCCTCCTTAACAATTAGATCAAAAGGGCACAAAGAAAAAGACAAACACAAAACCCAATATATCAAGATCCTCTCTAGAGATACCACCGGGAAATAGTATTAGATCAAATATTGCTAATGGGAAGACTTCATCCATGGTATCTTCCAAAAAATAAACCATATTTTTTTCCTCCATACTACAATGGAATTGACAGGGTTTAAGGACCAAATATGAAGAACTTAACCTCCTCATACGTGAGCACTCCCCTATAATTGTATGTCTACCGGAGAGCAAGCTCGATGCTAGAACTCCTTGTTCTCGAGAGTATGTTAGCTATAGGACACGATATGATCAACGAATAGGGAGCCATGGGGGAAATCTTATATACGTTCGTTGAGATGTTCCCCAAAATATCTTTGTCTATCTGTAACCCTCTGCAGGCATTGGTCATACTGATTGATATAGGGAGAAAATACAATCTTTTCTCTTTATTTTCTTCCAAATGATGACATCTCGTATGATAATTTAGTTGAGGTGATTCAACAACTCCCACAACCTTTTCTCTTACTTATAGATCTTAATAGTAGACATCCTTTATGGGGTGATATTTTAGCAAAAACAAGGGGTAATATATCATCAATTTTGGAGAATGAAGATGTAGGACTCCTTAATGCAGGAGAGCCCACACACTTTAATGTTCAGACAGGTACCTTGTCCTGCATTAACCTATCAGTTGCAAGCTCTAACTGTCTTCTCGATTTTAATTGGAGAGCATTAGATGATTGGCATACTTGTGATCATGCACCAATCATTATAAAAACCAATAATGGTCCACCTTTACAGAGATCGCCTCGATGGAATCTTGATAAGGCGGACTGGGATAGATTTCTAGAGCTAAGGGGAATTGAAGGAAATGCAGAACAGTTTGAAAGTATTCTTGATGCCATAGGCCTACCTAATGGACCTTTTCACACAGCAGGAGTCAATTTAATTCCAAAAACAACAGGGATATTCAAACGACGACCAGTCCCCTTGGAGGTCATCAGAACTAACTGCCCTGCACAGAGCCACAAGAAAGTCTTCAACTTGATTGCGCAGGCGCTGTGCTGAGGACAATTTAGTCATACCAGAAATGTAGAGCACAGTTCGGTCGTGCCATGAAAGAAGCCAGGCGCCAGTCTTGGGTGTCGTTTGTTTCCTCCATTAACAGTAGAACACCAACATCATCTGTGTGGAGGAAAGTGAAAAAGATAGCAGGCAAATTCATCCCAAACCCACCACCAGTGTTAAGGGTAAATGGTCAGTATGTTTCTGGAGCAACCAAAGTTAACAATGCCCTTGCTGATTATTTTTCAAATGTATCATGCAAGTGTGGAGCAGCTCCTGGTTATCAGTATAGGAGTATTAAAAAAAAGAAAGTTTCAAATTTTGCAACATAAAGGGAAGAGCCCTACAATTCTCCTTTTACTGAAAGATAATTTGATTCTGCACTTGCTACATGTAAGGTTAGAGCCCCCTGGACCCGATGGAATTCCATATGCAATGATTAAACATGTACCAGTTAATACCAAGTTATTTATTTCAAGCATTATTAATAGAATATGGCATGATCATAGTTATCCAAGTGTGGGAAGTAGCCATTATTTTAGCCTTTTTAAAACCTGTTAAGGATAAGTTTTTAGCAGCAAGTTATCGACCTATTGTATTAACATCTTGCCTATATAAGATAATTGAGATGATGGTCATTACAAGACTGGTGTGGTACCTTGAAAAGAAAGGTATTTTATTACCTACCTATTGTGGATTCAGAAAAATGCACTCCGCAACTGATGTGTTGATACAACTTGTCCTCTATTTGTGAAGCCTTTGCTTCCAAACAGCACCACGTAACCGTCTTTTTTTACCTTAAAAGGCATATGATACTACATGGAGATTTGGTATACTGTACTTAAAACCATTCATAAGTTGGGATTAAAACGAGAGCTACCACTCTTTATTCAGTCATTTCTTTCACAAAGAGTTTTTCAAGTGAGAGTGGGGGAAACTATCAGAGAATAAATGTCAGGAAGAAAGAGTTCCCCAGGGCAGTGTGCTGAGTGTGACCCTATTTGCACTAGCAATTAATGGGATATCTTGAATCATTTCCCAAGATATCCTCTCAACACTATTTTTGGATGATCTCTCCATATCCTTTCCTGGAGCTAGAATGGCTATGGTTCAGAGAAAACTGCATATCGCAATTGATAAAATCATTTCGTGGGCTGATATGAATGGGTTTAAGTTTTCTACAAGCAAAACTACTATTGTCCATTTCTGTCTTATCCTAGGAGTACATCCAGACACGGATATATACATGAAAGGGCAACGGATCCCATGTGTAGGGGAAGCTAAATTTTTAGGATTGACCTGGGTCCCACACTTAGAGGTGTTAAAAGCTAAATGTCTTAAGGCACTGAATCATTTAAAAGTATTGTCCCATACATCATGGGGGCAGACCGTTAAACATTTTAAAATTATACAAGGCCTTAATTTTTTCCAAAATTTGTTATGGGTGTGAAATATGTTCCTCAGCCACCCCAAGCCGGTTAAAGATATTAGATTCAATACATCATGCTGGTATTATGTTGTCCACAGGAGCTTTTAGAACCTCACCTATCTCGAGTCTTTTGGTTGATGCTGGAGAGTTACCTATAGACCATTACCAAATGTCTTCCATTATTGGGTATTGGTTTAGGTTACAAAGACTCCCCAACTCTTTAGCCTTTCAGACTGCAAGCCTTGTAAGGCACTCAACATACTTTGAGTTGCACCCAAAATCTCCTCAACCTTATGGCTTTCAGGTAAAACAATTATTAAACAGTTTTGATATAATTAGAGGTAAGGTGCTTCCATTTAGGATTTCAACCCCTCCGTGGAAATTACCAGAGATATCTTTTTGTAAATATTTTATTGGAGTTAAAAAACATGGCTGTATTAGGTCTCTTTTTATAGAACATGTTGAAGAATATAAGGAATCAACTTTTATATATAATGATGGCTCCAAATCTGATGCTGGCGTTGGATTAGAAGTATATAGTAGTTCTTTTAAATGTAGAGGTGCACCTCCTCCAATAACTTCCATGTTCACTGCTGAATTATATGGCATACTAACTGCTATTGAGAAAATAGCATTAAAAGAGGAGGGCAATTTTTACCATTTGAAGTGATTCAAGAAGTGCCCTTCAAGCTTTAGAAGATTTTAATTCTGGTAACCCTTTAGTTTTAAAGATTTTAGAGTGGCTTTTAATTATTGGCCTAAAAGGTATAACAGTTTGATTTTGCTGGGTTCCAGCACTCGTAGGTGTGTCTGGAAATGAAGAGGCAGATTCACTGGCAGAGTGCTGCAGCCGAGTTGCTACCAAGAATGTATCCCATTCTCTGTAATGATTTTTTACCAGCAATTAAGAATTCTATTTATTACAATTGGCAACAGCATTGGTATAGTTTAACCAAAAATAAGCTGAGAGAAATTACGATTGTTATATTCTCTTGGAGGTATAATGGGATGCCCCGAACATGGGAGACTACTCTTTGTCGTCTCCTCATTTGTCACACTCGGATGACACGTGAGTTTCTGCTGGCTGGTCAACACCAACCATATTGCGACGACTGTTTGATACCATTGACAGTGAGGCATTTGTTGAGTGAATGCCTGACTTATAGCACAGAAAGAAATAGATATGCGTTTGAGGCTTAGGGTGAGGATGGCAGGTTCATCCTTGCCAAGATCCTTGACATGATGTGTCGTACAATGCCAGTGGCATTTTTAAATTTATATCAGCAGCAGGTCTTTTCAATTGTTTTTAACTTTTATAACATATTTATTTTTCTGGTGTTATTGAATATTCTTTTAATCTTTATTTATAATAAATGATATCGGCGTTAATGACCCTCGATGTCATGATGCCAAAGAACTTCAAATCATTCATTAATTTTTTAAGGTGAATAGAATAAAGAATATTGGAAGTTAAATGGCTGGTCAGGATTAGAAATGAAACTATGAGAGAGGTTACTTGAGTGCCATATGTGGATGAAATCATGGTGAGTTATAGATGTAGATGGTTTGGACATTCTCTTTGCACTCCCCATGAGAAATTAGTTCACTAAATTATCAACTGGGCTCCACAAGGTACTAGAAGAGTTTGAAGACCCAGGCCTACATGGCTGAGGGCTATGAAGCGTGAAGTGGGAGTTGACGAATGGAGAAGTATTGTTTTAAAATCTCAAGGTACAGAAGACTGGTGGAATTTAACCGAGGCCTTTTGCATCAATAGGCGTAGGATGAGATGATGATGAATATCTTAACCAATTGTTGTTTATTTTATTCAAATATTTTCCTTAATCTATATATAGGTGATTTGTAATTCGTTTTTTAATTATAGGGTTAAAGCAATACCTAGGGAGATTTACAGTGATACCTCTACATACGATCTTAATTCGTTCCAGAAACTGCTTCGTATGTTAAAATGATCGTATATTGGAGCAAATATTCCCATAAGAATACACGGTAATTTGTTTAATTCGTTCCTCAGCCTAAAAACCCTTAATAAATCCTTAATAAATGGCTACACATAATTACACATAACATTAATACAATATAATAATACAGAAATCAGCGAGGAGGTAGGGACGGCGACTTTGTACGATAACGTGTACGATAACTTACACTAACTTACACTTCGTGAACTTAAACTTAACTTAGCTTATTTTTTTTTTTTTCATATTTATAATTTTATATTTTTTTTTTTTACATTTTTTTTCTTTTCTTATTTTAAATTTTCATCACTTTCACTCGATTCGGTCTTCCTTTTTCTTGCTTCACTTTCTTTCTTTTCATCATGATCACTTGACCGTTTTAGTAGAGATTTTTTAAAGAAACTATCGAGTGAAAGTTGCTTGGTACGGCTTTTGATGATTTTTCTGAAATGAGTTAAGCAAACATCATCGAACTGCGCAACAACACGGCAAACCTGAAGTTTCTGTGGGTGATGCTTGTCGATGAAATCAACCACGTGTTGATGATATGCCAACATCTGTTTTATTTCCGCCGTACCTAAGATTTGGCCTACCTCCTCGGTCTCCTCCGACTCACTCAACTGCGCTTGGAACTCATCATGCTGCATGGCTTGCAGCTCCTTGAGTTCCTCGGTGGTGAGCTCTTCATGATGCTCATCGACGAGTTCGGTGATGTCATCTTCATCCACCTCCAGACCCATGGACTTGCCAAGGGATACAATCTCTTCGACGTCTTCCTCAGCGGCAAGCACAGGTTCATTCTCGGGGCCAAAACCTTCGAAATCTCTGGGAGCAACAGCATCAGGCCAAAGCTTCTTCCAAGCTGAATTCAGGGTCCGACGAGTTACTCCCTCCCAAGCCTGATCTATGATCTTTAAGCAGTGCACGATATTAAAGTGGCTCCTCCAAAATTCACGCAAAGTTGAGTTGGTGCTTTGCGTGACATTAAAGCACTGCTTAAATAAGGGATTTTGACGAAGGAAAAATCTATTTCTGGGGAGAGACCTGTGGCGCCCGGTGAAAAGAGTCCTTCTAATATACCTTTTCTGATAAAACCTTCCAATTATACCAGAGAAAGATAAAAGCATGGAATGCTGAGGTTACAACCCTCGCGCGAGCACCTTTTGGGTGTCGTGTATAAAGCAAAGGTGCGTGAAATCCACTATTCACAGGTTGTCTTCCATTTAGTTAATTCCTTCATCAAAGGGATGGGCCGATACAAAGGCCCTAGCCAACCTACCAGAGCCACGCCACCCACGCCCCGACGCGAGCGCCATCTGAACAACATCCTTCTTTTTGGACTGCGACATTGTGGGAAATTTTTGCGGTGCTCTCGGCTTTTTTCACACTCGTGGATTTATTTCGTCATGTCCGAGGCTCCATCTTCACACATTCCAATGTTAAGTACCATAGTTTGTTTTGACAGCTTTTTATTGTACCGGGCTTTTGTTTTATATCCAGTATAGTCTGTTTTATCATTCCCGTCTGGCCCTTCACGGCGGCCATTGTTTGTTCACTTGTCTTGAGAATTCATCTTAGTCTGCCCGTTTAGTACTGTGTCACTTAGGTTCTTGGTTAAGTCCCTGGCCTTATGCCTTTGGAACCGTTATTATTTTTGCGTTATTATGCTCATGGTACTTTTTGCTAGCAAGTCCAGCCCACGAACAAGATAGTGTTCTAGCTTTGTTATTGTTTAGTACCCACCCCACTCGACTTTGCTATTTATTTTGGGTTTTAGCAGATGCTATTCTTCGTTCGTAGTCTTATCTTGATGTACAGTTTTATTTTTTACGTTTATAATAGTGTTGTGTGATTATTAGTCCTGATGGGGTGGTATTCGGTGGAAGACACAACACTTTGATGAATTTGTATTCGTCGATGATATCATCTTCGAGTCGGGGGGGGGGGGTGCATTGTCCTAACAAAGCAAGCACTTCAAAGGCAAATTCCTCTCCTGAAGGTACTTCTTGACAGCAGGGCCGAAAACTACGTTTACCCATTCCACAAAAATATGCCTAGTAACCCAAGCCTTAGAATTAGAACGCCATAGAACATGTAGCAGGTCTTTATTAATTCTATGTGCTTTAAATGCCCTAGGGTTTTCAGAATGGTAAATTGATAAAGGCTTAATTTTGCAGTCCCCCCTGGCGTTGGCACAAAGCGCAAGAGTCAACCGATCCTTCATTGTCTTATGTCCAGGTATTTTCTTCTCTTCGGCGGTAATGTACGTTCGACTAGGCATCTTTTTCCAAAACAGACCGGTTTCATCACAGTTGAACACCTGCTGCTCTACGTAGCCTTCCTCCGCCAGGATGCTTTCGAACTTTTTAACAAAGTCTTTAGCAGCCTTGGTGTCCGAACTCAGAAGCTTCTCCATGCTGAACAACTGAATGAATCCCGGTCCGTTTCCTAAATTTTTCAAACCAACCTCGAGACGCCTTGAATTTCTCCGTCGTAGGATCGGCTGAACTCTCCCCTGCGTCACCCCCAGAGCCCGCCACCTTCAAGTCACTGTAGATAGCGCTGGCTTTCTCACAAATGATCGTTTCAGTGATCGTATCGCCAACAATCTCCTTGTCCTTGATCCATATTAACAAAAGGCGTTCCATCTCTTCAAGGGTAGGGCTACGACGACGTTTGGAAATAATCGTGATCCCCTTCGAAGGTTTCACTGCCTTAATAGCTGCCTTCTGTTTTATGATCGTCGAGATCGTAGACATATTCCGGCCATATTGTTTAGCCAGATCTCTAACACGTACACCTCGCTCATGCTTTTCTATCATTTCTTTCTTTAGTTCTAATGAAAGCATTGACTTCTTCCTTTTCTCACCACTACTACTACTTCCTGAACCGAAACTAAGCTTTTTAGGACCCATGATTATGAAACACAGAAAACAACACGTGAAAAAGGAAGATAAAAAACACTGTTAATAACTGAGCGAATAGAGAATAACCACACGATGCGCACGAGAAGAGAGGACTGATCAAGGTGACGTTCGATTGGCGTCCCTCCGATGTGCTGCCGTCTAGCAGCGTCAACAACAAACCACGGTTGACGCTTTCGAGAAAATTCCACGCGTACGCGTATTGTTTACTTCGTATATTGGAGCAACACTTTGGGTGTCGAGACAGAAATTTGGTCGAATTTTATTTTGGATGTTGGAAAATTTGTATGTAGAGGTTCCACTGTACTTCACTAATTTTCCCAAAATACATATAATCCATTAATTATAAGTTTACAATTGTTATTATTATTGCTTATTTTGTGATGTGGATGAGTTATCTTTGATGTTTCATTTCTTAAATACTCAGCAATGCTTGATTTTTTCTTCACCTGCTTTGGATTTGAAACTCGGAAACGTAAAGCATTGAGTGCCTTGAGCTCTTCATTTTTGTTTTAATGGGGCTTTCGCATTGATTCTTTAACTGATTCTTTTTATGATGCTGTATCTTCATATATACTTATCTAATAGTTTTTTTTCAAATTAGGGTTTTATGAGAGGAGTATAAAATTTATCTAAGTAGGTTTTGTGCTGAAAAGAAGTTTGTTTTAATTATATTGCAATAACTGAAAATAAAAATCTCCTTCCCAGATATTACATAAAATTCATGATAGGGCTTGACCTATCTGTGACATGGATTATCTCCTTTTAATAAGGAGAGAAACATAGCATTTTTATTTATCAGCTCTAGAAGCTTTGATGAAGGATCTTATCAGTGATAGATCTTACCCGTTTATTAATTGTCACCTCTACTCCTAATGTAGAAACTCATATTTTGTTAATATTTGGTAAATTTATCTGTTATCCTTCTGTTTATTGCTTTTGTAAACTTGTAGATGATTAATCAAATTTTATAAATAAATGTAATGCATTGATTTTATTTTCAGGTGTTGTTTTGACCCATAAAAACATACAGTCTCAAATAAGTTGCTTGCACAGAGCATGGGGCTGGACTTCCGGTGACACAATTTTGCATTGTCTTCCTCTCCATCATGTCCATGGCATTGTTAATGCTCTTCTGTGTCCCCTTTACGTTGGTGCCAGGTATAGTATTTCTTACAATTTCTACTAGTGCCTCATTGTTATCAAAAGATTTTTTTATATCGCAATTCTTGTGTTTATTTTTTGAGGAATCCAAAAGAATTTTGCCCTCTGAAGTCTTATTGCAAGCCAACCAACAACTCTTGTGGAAAAGGCAGTGCTTGAATTCCAAAGGTCCAAGCAAGGAGAGTAAGTTAGTATAGAAAAACCACCATAAAAAAATTTAAGAACAAACTATCAGAAGTGCTAAATAGAAATAAATGATTTAATCAAATCATAACTGTGAATAGAACAAGCTATTAAGTAGAAGTGACAACTTGATGACCTTTAAAAAAAACAATGAAGAAAATTTCTCCAACCAGGCCTCCATCATACCCTCTCATAAAATCAGCTACCAAAACACACCTTATGGTGAGAAGAAATGGGTGGCCATGTCCTGGCTGGATATTCCAGCACGATAAGGAAGATAAAGAATGCCACTTTGATACCTCACGTTTTTTGTCTTGTATGTTTAGGGATTTGTTTTGACATTTTTTTTTTGTTAAGATGTCTGTGAGTAGTATCTGGTTTGGCCATTCTACGCGATTAAGGTATGTTTATAGATAATCTCCCTATGAGATATTGCTATATTTGTATTGTAAAGAAGTTTTACTCAGATCTAGTTGATCCTTCATCTCTATGCTGCTTACCGTCTTAACGAGAGAATGTCTTGTCGAAGTCATCATGCTTCAACAGGAAACATCATTTGTATGTTGAAGCATTTTTGACGGGCAAGAGGGCTCTCCAACTTGGGGAAATTGCTCACCCAGTTTAAAAATAAATTTTTCTCATTTATTTCTTCCTCTGCATATTACTTCGACCTTCTCTTAATTTTATAAACTTTCTTTCGTCTTGCTGTTCCAATTTTAGGAGTAATATATCCCTTATTTTATACAGGTATTGCTCGACTTACGACCTATGCGACATACGACTACCTGTATTTGACTTTACGACCATTTTTTCAGGGTGATGACGTCACAAGTTTATCGGCAATAAGACGAATATTTCCTTGAAAATAATCTATTTTCTTTTATTGTTAATGTTCAGTATTTATTTTCAGTTAAAAATACATTAAGAAAAGTTTTAATATCATTCGAGTTCATATTATATGTCTGGTGATGTCACATTACTGGCGGAAAGCATCCGGGCAATACAGTGATTTCCTTCCAATAGGTTAACGATTAATATTAGTATTTCCATTATCGAAATATTAAATAACGATACAAAGTATTTTGAGGGTCTGTATCGGTTGTTATGAGTACTACGTAGCGTAAATTTGACTGTACGCTACTTTTTTAATCTCTGATAATGGTTGATGTTTATCTAAAGAAAATATACTAATAGGGCAAATATTTTCTTGAAAATAATATATTTCCTTTTACATTATAAAAATAAAATACTTTTGTTTGTTAAGTTAGTATTTTCTTTTCATTTCTTGCGAGAAACAAAAGAAAATGAATTTACATCTTTTGCAAGTCATTCTTCGTAGAGTTTACTGTATGTCACGTGTCTTGTGACGTCATGTATCTGGCGGAAGTGCGCTGACAAACCGAATGATTTCCTTTCATTGTTACCGAGTAATCTAATTGCAGCATTCCCATCATCAAAACACCCCGTAACGATATCAAGTGTTTTAGTGGTCTGTATCATTAGTTATAAGATTGGTACAACTTACCGTAAATTTAAGAAAAAAAAAAGTCTGATGACGTCATATTTCTGGCGGAAGGCGAGAGGCAAATCAAGTGATTTCCTTCCGATGCGTTACTATTCCTATAATCGAAACATCGAATAATGATATATAGAATTTTTTAATAATTTTCAAAAAAAATATGAAGATACAACTGAATTAGAAACAAAATGCAGAGAGAGAGAGAGAGAGAGAGAGAGAGAGAGAGAGAGAGAGAGAGAGAGAGAGAGAGAGAGAGAGAGAGAGAGGGAGAGAGAGAGCGAGAGAGAGAGAGCGTATTCCTTTTATAAATAATAATGTCCATAAACGAACTGTATGGAAAATGTGATACCCTATAACATATTGGCGCTGATGTAATATGCATTATGAAGAAATTTCAAATGTCAAGAAAATTATATAAATCAGTGTTATTCGCACTATATGTATGTGCTCATAATAGTAATATGGCAGCGTGACCTTGAGATCAGCTGATGCCAACCGAAAGTAAATTAAAAGTATTTGTTGATTATTGATATGCTCAAGAAATTGAAAAATAAAATATAAACGTTCTTTAATATAACACAATTAAACACAGTAATGTCTAATGAAATATAAAGGCTTAATATTGAACTACAATACTGTATGAAGCTTTAAAAATGAACTACCCGTATGTGATTGCGAGAGCGAGCACACACACACACACACACACACACACGCACGCAGAAAGAGCTACAACGATTTCGCATTATACCTAATGATTAGACGAACTGTATGGAAACTGATTTCCTGTAACATATTGGCGTTGATGTAATATTCATCATGAAGATATTTCTAATAAGTTAAGAAATGATAAAAAAAATATGCCGTACGTATGTACGCCATATTTTGATACGGTAGGTAGCGGCACTTTCAAGTCAGCTGATCATAACCAAAGGTAAACAAAATTTTCAGTACTCGATTGTAAAATGCTTCCAAAATTGATGAATAGAATACAATAATGCATTTATAGAGTATATGATATCCTATGAAACAAGAAAATGGAATAATGATAGACAGTAAGAAAATATTGACAAAATATGATCCAGATGATTGCCGAATCATAACGTATCAAAATAAATCTACGGAAACTTCACTTTTCTAGTTCGACATACGACCAACTCGACTTACGACTTATTCCTCTGTCCCTACATCGGTCGTAAGTCGAGCAATACCTGTATATACAGTCAAACCTCTAGCTACGAAAGAATTGGCTTACAAAATTTTCACTTAACAAAAGGAGATTCGAAGAATTTTATGACTCGGATCACGAAAAATGTTTCAGACAACGAAAGGCAGTACGGAGCGAGAGCCCGACCGTATCCGAGACGGATTTTAAAATTCACACGCCGGTAGCCCGGACACTCGCTACCATCCTCCTGCATTCCCATTGGTTACCTCCCTACTCAGATGACAGTTACCACCATGAGACTTCTCTCCTATTGGTCGGCATCTACTGTACTGTATCCCATCGTGCATCTACGCATTGGTGTTCCAATGTCCTTTCGTTCCAGCAGCGGTATCGTATGCATTGACTTAGTGTTCGTGATTCAGCTTTCGTAACATTTTTACAGTACGTACTGTTATCGTGTGTGATACTTCCAATACATTATTAGCCATGGTTCCCAAGAAAGTCACTGATGTCAAAGGAAAGAAGAGGATGATGCTTTTCATGGAGATGAAGATGGGAATAATCAAGAAATACGAGGCTGGCATGCAGTTAAGTGTGCTCGCGAAGGAATATGGCTGAAATCCGTCTATGATAGAAACAATCCTGAAGCAGAAGGAAGCTATCAAAGCAGCAACACCTTCTAAGGGCATGACTGTTTTCTCCAGCAATAGGAGCCATGTCCACAATGAGATGGAGAGACTGCTGCTTGTCTTGATAAAGGACAAAGAAATGTCTGGAGACACTATCACCGAAGCGATAATCTGCCAGAAAGCCAGCGCTATTTTCGGTGATCTCGTGCTTGCTCAGGCTGAAGCCGTTACAGGAGAAGGAACATCGAAGCAGGAACCCCCAGAGCTCAAGGCTTCTCGTGGGTGGTTTGAAAAATTTAAGAAATGCTCAGGCATTCATTCAGATTTACGTTATAGGGAGGCTGCAAGCTCGTGCAGGAAAGAGGCCGAAGCCTTTGTTAAGACATTCGACTAGTTGACTGTCCGGGAAGGCTACAGTCCCCAGCAAGTCTTCAATTGTGATGAGACTGGGCTTTTTTTTTTTATTTTCTTAATGCCTCATCGAACGTACATCACGGCAGAAGAAAAGAGGCTACCTTGGCATAAGCCTATGAAGGACAGGCTTACCCTTGCACTCTGTGCAAATGCCAGTGAGTATTTAGACACCGATACTCCTCGAGCCTTCAAGACCCACAAAGTCACTAAGGAACATCTAAACGTGTTGGGGAGGGCTAATGGAAAAGCCTTGGTAACAAGACAATTGTTTATCGAGTGGATAAATACTTGTTTTGGCCCGACTGTGAAAAAGTATTTGGCAGAGAAGTGTCTCCCTATGAAATGCCTGCTGGTGATAAACAATGCCCCTGCTCACCCTCCTTCACTCCATGAAGATATTGCAGCAAAATATTCTTTCATCAAGATTCTCTATCTTCCACCGAACACCACCCCTCTCCTCCAGCCCATGGACCAGCAAGTGTTTTCAAACTTCAAGAAGCTTTATACTAAATATCTCTTTAAGAGATGTTTCGAAATCATTAAGAGCACGAACCCCACCCTTCGTCAATTTTGGAAGGAGCTGGCAGGATGTTTGATGCGCACCTTGAACCCGGCTTGGAAGAAGCTGTGGCCTGATGTCATCTCCGCACAAGATTTTGAGGGTTTCCACACATCAAATTGAAGACAATTCCGAAAATGTTGACGATCCTGAATCTGATGCTCATTCTAAAGTTGACGAGATCGTTACACTCGGGAAATCCATGGGTCTGGAAGTTAATGAGACCGATATCAATGAGCTTATCCAGGAGAACCAAGAGGAACTTAAGACAGATGACATGAAGGAGTTGGAGGCCATGCGAGTGAACATCGTTCATGAAGAGTACAGCGGGGGCGAGGAGGATGACCCACGGAACACGGCAGAAATTAAATAGGGTCTAGATTGCTACTTCAAAATGGTGGCTCTCGTAGAAAAGAGACTCTCAGAAAAAATTATCACAGGTCGTGCGCTTGAGTACCGTAACGAAGTTTGCCTGAGTTATTTCAGGAAAATTTAAAGAAGCAGGCAGAAACAAGCTTCTTTGGACGAATATTTTAGTAAGAAGCCTTGGGTAGAAGCAGACCAAGCGCCAGCTAAGAAACGAAAGAAAAGTGGGAGTGATGATGAAAATACGTAGCGTCATTAAATTTAGAAGATATAAAACATTAAAAAAGTTGAAAAAAAAATTAAAAAAAAAAGAAATTTTATTTTAAATTTATCATAAAGTTAAATGTTAATATTTACTGCCATTTGTAGATGCGTTTCCTAAAATGAAGTGTTAATGTTTTCTCTCATTTATAAATCTGTTTTGTAAAGTTTACGTTTTCTGCCACTTGTACGTAAACGTTTTCTGCCGTTTTCATCCTCCCCTAACGCCCTAAACTTAGCTCTCGGACATCGCCTCACTCCAAAGGTAATGTTCCACCTTTTTGTTACTGTATTTTTACTGTTACCTTTATTTAAATATTTCTTTTTCAAGCACGTTGTGCAATATATATTTTTTTTAGATTGCGATGACAGCCTTAATTTTTTGTCATAGAGAGGTCAAGTTGGTCTAATTATTTTGGAAAATGCCTGAAGTTTCTCATAAAGTTATCAAAAATATGCAAAAAAAAAATGCAAATAGCAGTACGTCCATGGTGGTTAAGGAATGAGTTTTGTGAAATGTACCAGTACGTCCATTTGGGGGTAGAAGGGTTAAGTGTAGTGCATATCCTCTCTATAATAATTTAATTTAATGCAACGAATTAGGCTATTTACATGTAAAAGGTGACTTTCTACACGAAAAAATCACTTTACGAAAGTCTTTACGGATCAAATTAATTTCATGTCGTAAGGCATCACTGTATATATATATATATATATATATATATATATATATATATATATATATATATATATATATATATATATACATATACATATATATATATATATATATATATATATATAATATATATACATATATATATATATATATATATATATATATATATATATATATATATATATATATATATATATATATATATATATATATATATATACATATATATATATATATATATATATACAGTATAAATATATATATATATATATATATATATATATATATATATATATATATATATATATACAGTATAAATAAATATATATATATATATATATATATATATATATATATATATATATATATATATATATACATATATATGTATATATATATATATATATATATATATATATATATATATATATATATATATATATATATATATATATATATATATATACACACACACACACATATATACCAAGGCCCCCCAATTTTGGGGGGTTGCCAACATCAACAAATGAAACAAAACAAAAAGGGGACCTCTACTCTCTACGTTCCTCCCAGCCTGACAAGGGACTCAACCGAGTTCAGCTGGTACTGTTAGGGTACCACAGCCCACCCTCCCCCGTTAGCCACCACAGATGAAGCTTCATAATGCTGAATCCCCTACTGCTGTCATCTAAGGCACCGGAAGAAGCAGCAGGGCCTACCGGAACTGCGTCACAATCGGTTGCCATTCATTGATATTTCTAGAATGCTCTCTTGCCTCTCTCACATCTATCCTCCTATCACCCAGAGCTTTCTTCACTCCATCCATCCACCCAAACCTTGGCCTTCCTCTTGTACTTCTCCCATCAACTCTTGCATTCATCACCTTCTTTAGCAGACAGCCATTTTCCATTCTCTCAACATGGCCAAACCACCTCAACACATTCATATCCACTCTAGCTGCTAACTCATTTCTTACACCCGTTCTCACCCTCACCACTTCGTTCCTAACCCTATCTACTTGAGATACACCAGCCATACTCCTTAGACACTTCATCTCAAACACATTCAATTTCTGTCTCTCCATCACTTTCATTCCCCACAACTCTGATCCATTCATCACAGTTGGTACAATCACTTTCTCATATAGAACTCTTTACATTCATGCCCAACCCTCTATTTTTTACTACTCCCTTAACTGCCCCAACACTTTGCAACCTTCATTCACTCTCTGACGTACATCTGCTTCCACTCCACAATTTGCTGCAACAACAGACCCCCAAGTACTTAAACTGATTCACCTCCTCAAGTAACTCTCCATTCAACATGACATTCAATCTTGCACCACCTTCCCTTCTCGTACATCTCATAACCTTACTCTTACCCACATTAACTCTCAACTTCCTTCTCTCACACACCCTTCCGAATTCTGTCACTAGTCGGTCAAGCGTCTCTTCTGTGTCTTCAACCAGTACAGTATCATCCACAAACAACAACTGATTTAACTCCCATTCATGGTCATTCTCGTCTACCAGTTTTAATCCTCGTCCAAGCACTCTAGCATTCACCTCTCTCACCACTCCATCAACATACAAGTTAAACAATCATGGCGACATCACACATCCCTGCCTCAGCCCCACTCTCATCGGAAACCAATCACTCACTTCATTTCCTATTCTAACACATGCTTTACTACCTTTGTAGAAACTTTTCATTGCTTGCAACAACCTTCCACCAACTCCATATAACCTCATCACATTCCACATTGCTTCCCTATCAACTCTATCATAAGCTTTCTCCAGATCCATAAACGCAACATACACCTCCTTACCTTTTGCTAAATATTTCTTGCATATTTGCCTAACTGAAAAAATCTGATTCATACAACCCCTACCTCTTCTAAAACCCCCCTGTACTTCTAAGATTGCATTCTCTGTTTTATCCTTAATCCTATTAATCATTACTCTACCATACACTTTTTCAACTAGACTCAACAAACTAATACCTCTTGAATTACAACACTCATGCACATCTCCCTTATCCTTATATAGTGGTACAATACATGCACAAACCCAATCTACTGGTACTATTGACAACACAAAACACATATTAAACAATCTCACCAACCATTCAAGTACAGTCACACCCCCTTCCTTCAACATCTCAGCTCTCACACCATCCATACCAGATGCTTTTCTTACTCTCGTTTCATCTAGTGCTCTCCTCACTTCCTCTATTGTAATCTCTCTCTCATTCTCATTTCCCATCACCGGCACCTCAACAGCTGTGACAACAATTATATCTGCCTCCCTATTATCCTCAACATTCAGTAAACTTTCAAAATATTCCACCCACCTTTTCCTTGCCTCCTCTCCTTTTAACAACCTTCCATTTCCATCTTTCACTGTGTCTTCAATTCTTGAGTCAGCCTTCCTTACTCTCTTCACTTCTTTCCAAAACTTCTTATTCTCTTCATATGACTGACCCAATCCCTGACCCCACCTCAGGTCAGCTGCCCTCTTTGCCTCACGTACCTTGCGCTTTACTTCCACATTTTTCTCTCTATATTTTTCATACTTCTCTATACTATTACTCTGCAGCCATTCTTCAAAAGCCCTCTTTTTCTCTTCCACTTTTACCTTCACTCCTTCATTCCACCATTCACTGCCCTTCCTAATGCTGCCTCCAATAACCTTCTTGCCACACACATTACTTCCAATCCCAAAGAAATTTTCTTTTACTAGCTTCCACTACTCTTCTAAATTACCAATTCCTCTTACTCTCACTTTGTCATATGCCATTTTCAACCTTTCCGGATATTTACTTTTTACCCCCGGTTTTATTAGCTGTTCAACCCTCACTAGCTCCCTTTTACATCCACCTACTCTATTTCCCCACTCTTTTGCTACAACTAATTTTCCTTCCACCAAAAAATGATCAGACATACCGTTAGCCATACCTCTAAACACGTGCATGTCTTTCAATCTTCCAAACATTCTTTTAGTTATGAACACATATTCCATTAATGCCCTTTCTACTACTCTTCCATTTGCCACTCTCACCACTCTCATTTTCACCTGGTATGCCATACTTCCCAATGACACCTTGTACCTCTCCAGCACCCACTCTAGCATTTAAGTCACCCATGACAACTACATAATTCCTTCTACCCAGTCCTTCTACACACCTAGTTAATTCATTCTAGAACTCATTCCGCTCTTCTTCACTCTTCTCACTACCTGGCCCATACGCACTGACAAACGCCCAACATTCCCTACACATATACATATACATATATCTATGTATATATATATATATATATATATATATATATATATATATATATATATATATATATGTATATATATATATATATATATATATATATATATATATATATATATACATAAATACATATATATATACATACAGTATATACATGTATATATACATATACAGTATACATATATACATATACTGTATACATTCATATATATATATATATATATATACATATATACATATATACTTTTATATATATATATATATATATATATATATATATATATATATATATATATATATATATATATACACATATATATATATATAAGTATATATATATATATATATATATATATATACATATATATATATATATATATATATATATATATATATATATATATATATTTATATATATATATATATATATATATATATATATATATATATATATATATATATATATATATATATATATATATATATATATTTGGGCTCAAGCCATGACGTCCTGATGGAAGGTTCCTTCAGTAGCTTCCTTGGGAATATTTAACTACAGTGGATATTCCCAGAGAATTAAACTAAAGGTTATCACAGAATTTTAACTTCTGGTGCGAGTACCCTAAAGGTTTCCCTCTAGGATATCGTATATCAACAGGGGACGCATGTATTAACATGCCACATAGCTATCTGCACCCCATATAGAGTTAACACTTCGATATGGAAAGGTGGCTGAGTAACTGAGGAGCCGTTCCACAGTTACACTCATCCGTGGCTGCTTTTGGTACTCAAGACGTAAACAAACGGGCGCCATTGCTAAATGACGTCACGTCCGTCCTCATCCTTTCGCTTGTAGCTTCTTTGCTAAGTCGGATTTTTCCAAGTGCTTTCTTTATCAGCTTACATCGCCGTTATGTCGCTACCTTCAGCCTCGCCTTCTTCTGGAAAGTTGAGTACCAGGTCTCAGTATTGTTTAAATAAGCGCTAGCCGTAAAGTAACTTCTACTTTTCGTAAAATATTGTGTTTTGTGGCGGAGCTGTGCCGATACCGGATGCGCCTTTTTATGGCGCCGCTGTTCATGTTGCATGCTTTATTTAGTTAGCCAGAACAGCCCTCTCCGGTCATTTAACTAATTAATATTATTAGTTATTTAGTCTTCATAGCTAGGGAATCTTCATACAGTATCGTGTTTTAGCGCTCATCAGACTCGGTCGCAGTTCGGCCCCATACTAGATCGCTAGCTTAGCCCCTAGGCTGGACACCCTAGTGCTTGTTTTCATGCATGATATATACCAATGTTCCTAAGTTAAGTTATGAAGATTGTGGCATTATTAAACATACATTTTACTGTGATGTAAGTGTTTTCGCCTTCGGGGACCATATAAGGGACAGTGTTGATTGTGTATCATCCCCTTCTAACCTAATGTAGGAACCCTTATATGCTCCCTATTCCCCCTGCCTGCGGTCATTCCCTCTGGGTAGACTAGCTTTCCCTCTGGGTAGACTTGCTTTCCCTTCTATATAGGGGGATCTCGTCTACAACCAGAGTAATTATCGCTTCTCTGCCTACCATAAGGGAATGACCCTCCCTTAGGGTCGTGCGTGAGATTAGGAAGGGCCCTGCCCTTTCTCAGTTGCACCTGGTTGGGTTACTCCTTCCTCCCTGCAACTAGCGATGTGTCTTTCAAGCTTTCCTAGCCTAGGAGTTAGTCCTCCTACTCTAGGTTAAGCTCTGGGGGTTGACTCTGCCTTATTATAGTCTGAGACGGTACATTAGTACCGTTCTCGATCTAGGCTACCTAGCCTAGGTTAGGGAGCGTTCTCCCTTGCCCTGGTGGCTGTTCTCATGCAGAGTCTCCTCTTTAGAAAGACCCATTCTTCTCCCTCCCCACCTATCCCTTTGGTGTAGGCTTGCCTACACACCTCTGTCCTTAGTCCTACAACTCCTCCCTTGGGTGGAGTGGTAGGGCTAACATTGTTCTCCTGCTGAGCTGGCCGCTCTGGTACACATACCCTTCATAGCGTTCTATGGGGGTGGTTGCCGGCGGGGGATTCCACCCCTCCTTGAGTGCCCTCTATCCCTCCCTTGGGTTACCACAGGCACCCGGCCACCTGCCGGCTCCCTGCCGTCGGATGTTAGGAGTATCCACTCCTATCATGAGTGCACTCTCTCCAGAGGGATGCCGGAGGGGTATAGGATCTTACCCCTTCCATCCCTCCTTATCTTTCTCTCTTTCTATCCTGGTGCCGGTCCCTTGCCGTCTCTACTGCCGGCGATAACCGCCACTACCTCAGGTGACATTCTTTCATAAGATGCCTCCCCCCCCTTTAAGACGTCAGCCTTCCGTGTGCCGGAGGCTGCCGCCTTCCGTCGGTTTACCGCCGACGTCCCACCCTTCGTTTTACCTAGTAACAGCCGGCCGACTTTCGGAGTCGGCCACCCGCATGCCGGCATTGATTGCCGGCAATCTAGGTATACGACCATATACATATATATCTTATGAATTGATCCAAGGCTCACCATGCCATCAGCCTTCGGCTGCCAGAGCTGCCGCCCCCTGCCGACGACCTGCCGCTGTGTCGGCGGTCGCCACTATGGTATTATCCTTATAGTTACTCAGTGTGTCTGCCTTGATGCCTTCCACCCTGCAGGACCGGCCTCCGGTGGGTCGTCGGTCTGCCGGCACCCTCATGAGACGTTAAGGGACATGCACCGCTTCCATGGCTGCCGGGAACATGCCGGCAGTCAATATACTGCAGCCAGATGGCTTGGCCACTTTCATATAGGTATTGTCTTACCATCCAAGATTGTGGCTATGCTGTTTGTTTGCACATTACAATATTCCAGCATACTCTGTGTATCTTAGTGCGGTCGATTGCCGGAACCTACATTTAATAAGGGGTTTATCCTATACCCCTTCTCCTCCAGGGATCTGAGTGGTCTTAGACCCTATTACACTCTGCGGACAATTTCTGTTAGAAGCCTAGCTTGGCTCATCCATATGGATTTCCCTCATTGTGACCTTCGGGCACAAAGGAATCGTCTACAGATAAGGTTACGGTAACCGGCTGGGCGGGATTCACAAGTATGTGTCTATCTACTTCCTTTCCTGCTCATTATTCTGAAGCATTAAAATGTTTTTATAATTAAGTTATTCTTAATTTTAGATTAAGTTATCTTTAATTTTAGAGTAATGTAAGTCATTCTTATGCCTTCCATGTACTCATGATCTCTTTCTTTTACAGGAGGAGTATATGAAGTGTGAGAGTAATTTCTGCGGGATGAAGCGCCTGGACTTCTATGGGCACAAGGCGTGCCGGACCCACGTCCCCTGCGCCGCCAAGAAAGGCGACTTGAAGTATTGGGACCCGCAGAATTGTACAGTCTGCAAAAGTCTTCTTTTGGAGGCGTTCGACGATCCTCCTTCTGCGGAGGCAAGGGACATTGCTAGGGAGAAGCTACGCAAATGGGTGCGTGGCTTCCAGAAGAACGCCATTGGACCGTATCTTCCCAACGAAGACTTGAGGGCCTTGCTTTTCCCAAAAGCATCCAAAGACTCAGTGGTCCCCCGTGATCAGATCCCCACCGTCCAGATCGTGGTGGAACCTGATGTCGTCATGGCTCAGTCCATGCGTGAGTGCCATCTTGATTCCGACAACGTGGAACGTATGTCGGAAGTGTCAGAAGAGACGGAGAGGAACCTCATGGGCGAGGAACTCGACTATGAGGAAGATCAGGTGGAATACCCTGATTCGGAGACCGAGGTCGCTCCTGCTCCCCCAGCAACTCCTGCACCGTCCGAGGAACCTGTTCCTTCGACTTCTGTCACCCCGGACCCTCTTCCACCGGCCACTCAAGAGGTCTTCAAGATGCTTGAAGCCCTCATGGAAAAGAAGCTACGAGAATCTCAGGAACAATTCCGGACGACTCTTGTCAGCTTCAAGCAACCGAAAAGGATTTCGGTTAAAGACCTCCCTAACTGCTCGGAAGCTAACCCATGGAGATACGCCGAGCATATGCCAATTACAACTGGCAAAATTTACATTAGTGAAAGGGTTGGCTCTATGTTGCTGGAAGAAGTGGAGTTCTTCCCAAATTTCGAGGCTTATCCGGACTGTTACGTCTGGCTCAGGTCCGAACCAGCCTTAAAGGAGGAGACCGAACCAAAGGAAGTTATTGTGTTCAATCTCGCGAAGGCCCAAGCTATGTTAGCTCAGGCGGTGAAGAGTAGGGGTTTCACTAACTCCAAGATGCCGGCGCTTAGCAAGAAGCATCCAACCTTCGTTGCGCCAAATTCTGCAACCTTCCCCTTCATCGAAAAGGCCTTCACAGCGGTCATAAAGGCAGTGGAGGAAGGGAAACCTTGCCCTGCACTGGAGGAGTGCAGACCCTTCTCCATTACTCTTCCCCCCGATGATAGGCACTGGAAAGACATCCAGTCGACCTTCACAGTAGGGAAACTAGAGCCGGACGTAGCTGGTCGTCAATTTAATGAGGACCTCCCAAGACTGAACGATCACCTCCTTCGTAGGGAACAGGATACGAAGGAGAGACTTGCCGTGTCGCTGTCCCACCAGGTACAGCTTGAACTCATGGCCGGGGATACTAGAGTCTCGGACTTTTATATGGTCCTAGCTAAGTCGCACTTGGCGACTGTAACCAAGGACCTATATAGCTTCACTAGGGCTTGCAGAGCCTGTCATGAATTCGTGTTCGCTAACGCGACAGTGAAACACAATCCCGGAGGCTGATTTCCTCCAATATCTGGGGCAAGTATCTCTTCCCATCTACCTTGGTGAAAGAGATTGTGGACAAAGCTGCCACGGAGAATAGGAACCTTCTCCATAAGTGGGGCATGTCCCGCAAGAGGAAGTCCTCTCAGGATGATGGCCCTCAGCCTAAGAGGAAGACTTCAAAGCCAAAACCCCAGCAACGTCAACAGAGACGACAGTTTCCGGGTCCCGCTACTCCCCAAGTGGCTACGCAGCCGCAACAGACCTTTCAGTTGGTCCCCCAACCGGTGGTGTCGCAGTTGTCGGTCTTCACCCCTGCATATGAGCAACACTTAACTACCTTTCGTCCCAGAGGTAGGAGCTCAGGCAGAGGCTCCAGCAGAGACTCTTCTCGCCGTCCCTCCAAAGGCAGAGGAGGAAGGGGAGCTAGAGGCCGAGGTGGCAAACCCCCGGGACACCAGAAGCAATGATGTGCTTCCGGTGGGAGGAAGACTCCGCCAATTCCAGGATCGTTGGACCTTCGATCCCTGGGCACACAGCATCGTCAAGAAAGGACTGGGCTGGAGCTGGACTCAACCACCCCCAGCCTTCCAGCAATTCTTCCAACAGTCAACCCCCCTCCTGGAAGAATATGTCCTGGAACTCTTGAACAAGAAGGTGATCAGGAGGGTAAAGTCAACCAGGTTCCAAGGGAGACTATTTTGCGTTCCCAAGAAAGACTCCGACAAACTCAGAGTCATTCTAGACTTATCCCCTCTCAACAAGTTCATTGCGAACAACAAATTCAAGATGCTGACTCTGCAACAAATAAGGACCCTTCTGCCTCAAAGGGCCTACACAGTCTCCATAGACCTGGCGGATGCCTACTGGCACATTCCAATGAATCATTACGCTTCCTCCTACCTAGGATTTCGACTCCAAAGGAAAAGTTACGCCTTGAGGGCCATGCCCTTCGGGCTCAACGTGGCTCCACGGATCTTCACCAAGCTGGCAGACGCAATCGTCCAACAGCTCCGTCTTCAGGGCATCCAAGTGATGGCCTACCTAGACGACTGGTTAGTCTGGGCGACATCGCCCGAAGATTGTGTAAGAGCCTGCAACAAAGTCACCCAGTTCCTAGAGCATCTGGGCTTCAAGATAAACACCGAGAAATCTCGCCTCTCTCCAGCTCAGAAGTTCCAATGGTTGGGAATCCATTGGGATCTTCAGTCACACCGCCTTTCCATCCCACAGAAGAAAAGGAAGGAAATAGCAGGGTCTGTCAGAAGGCTTCTAAAATCCAAACAGATCTCAAGATGACAGCAGGAACAAGTTCTCGGCTCTCTACAGTTCGGCGCTGTGACAAACCCAGTGCTTCGCACACAGCTAAAGGATGCCGCGGGAGTCTGGAGACATTTCGCATCCATCGCTCGAAGAGACCTCAAGAGACAGCTTCCAAACAGACTACGCTTACTCTTAAAGCCGTGGTCAGAAGCAAAGGCCCTGAAAAGGTCCATTCCTCTTCAACACCCGCCTCCATTGATCAACATCCACACGGACGCTTCACTGGAGGGTTGGGGAGGTCACTCCCACCAACGACAGGTTCAAGGAACATGGTCTCCCCTATTCAAGACGTTTCACATCAACATCTTGGAGGCCATGGCGGTTCTTCTCACCCTGAAGAAACTCTCCCCGCCTCCCTCGATCCACATTCGTCTGACTCTGGACAACTCGGTGGTAGTCAGATGTCTCAATCGTCAGGGCTCGAGATCGCCCCAGATAAATCAGGTACTTCTTCCGATCTTTCGTTTGGCAGAAAAGAAGAAATGGCACCTGTCTGCAGTTCACCTACAAGGATTCTGCAACGTAACGGCGGACTCTCTATCAAGGACAAGCCCAATAGAGTCGGAATGGTCTCTAGACGCAAGGTCATTCTCCTTCATCTCTCACCAAGTCCCGGAACTTCAGATCGATCTCTTCACAACGAGCGACAACAATCAACTTCCTCGATATGTGGCCCCGTACGAGGACCCCAAGGCAGAAGCAGTGGATGCTATGTCACTGGATTGGAACAGATGGTCCAGGATATACCTGTTCCCTCCTCCCAACCTTCTGCTGAAAGTCCTCTCCAAACTGAGAACCTTCAAAGGGACAGTTGCCCTAGTGGCTCCCAAGTGGCCCCGGAGCAATTGGTACCCTCTGGTCCTGGAGCTGCAGCTCACGCTGATCCCCCTATCGGGCCCAGTTCTCTCTCAACAAGTACAGAAGTCGACTGTCTTCGTTTCATCACTGAAAGTCAGGGACCTTCATCTCATGATTTTCTCTCCCTAGCCGCAAAGAAAAGGTTTGGGATCTCGAAGAAAAGCTTAGATTTCCTCGAGGAATACAAGACTGAATCTACCAGACGGCAATACGAATCTTCTTGGAGAAAGTGGGTCTCTTTCGTCAAGGCAAAAAATCCTACGGAAATCACTATTGATTTTTGTATGTCCTTCTTCATTCACCTTCATGGACAAGGCTTAGCGGCCAACACGATTTCCACCTGCAAATCGGCCTTGACTAGACCACTCCTATACGCCTTCCAGATTGATCTGTCCAGTGATATCTTCAATAAACTGCCAAAGGCATGCGCTAAACTACGCCCAGCACCCCCACCAAAACCTATCTCCTGGTCCTGGACAAGGTGCTCCAATTCGCCTCTAGCCTGGACAACGATTCGTGCTCTCTGAAAGACTTGACTCAAAAAGTTATCTTCATTTTTGCTCTCGCCTCGGGAGCCCGAGTCAGTGAAATAGTGGCATTATTATTATCATTATTATTATTACTATCCAAGCTACAACCCTAATTGGAAAAGCAAGATGCTATAAGCCCAGGGGCTCCAATAGGGAAAAATAGCCCAGTGAGGAAAGGAAATAAGGAAATGAATAACTGAAGAGAACAAATTAACAATAAATCATTCTAAAAAAAGTGATGTCAAAAGAGATATGTCATATATAAACTATTAATAACGTCAAAAACAAATATGTCATATATAAACTATAAAAAGACTCTTGTCCGCCTGGTCAACAAAAAAGCATTTGCTCCAACTTTGAACTTTTGAAGTTCTACTGATTCAACAACCCGATTAGGAAGATCATTCCACAACTTGGTAACAGCTGGAATAAAACTTCTAGAGTACTGCGTAGCATTGAGTCTTATGATGGAGAAGGCCTGGCTATTAGAATTAACTGCCTGCCTAGTATTACGAACAGGATAGAATTGTCCAGGGAGATCTGAATGTAAAGGATGGTCAGAGTTATGAAAAATCTTATGCAACATGCATAATGAACTAATTGAACGACGGTGCCAAAGATTAATATCTAGATCAGGAATAAGAAATTTAATAGACCGTAAGTTTCTGTCTAACAAATTAAGATGAAAATCGGCAGCTGAAGACCAGACAGGAGAACAATACTCAAAACAAGGTAGAATAAAAGAATTAAAACACTTCTTCAGAATAGATTGATCACCGAATATCTTAAAAGACTTTCTCAATAAGCCAATTTCTTGTGCAATTGAAGAAGACACAGACCTTATATGTTTCTCAAAAGTAAATTTGCTGTCGATAATCACACCTAAAATTTTGAAAGAGTCATACAAGTTTAAAAAAACATTATCAATACTGAGATCCGGATGTTGAGGAGCCACCGTCCTTGACCTACTTACAATCATACTTTGAGTTTTGTTAGGATTCAACTTCATACCCCATAATTTGCACCATGCACTAATTTTAGCTAAATCTCTATTAAGGGATTCACCAACCCCAGATCTACATTCAGGGCATGGAATTGATGCAAAGAGAGTAGCATCATCTGCATATGCAACAAGCTTATTTTCTAGGCCAAACCACATGTCATGTGTATATAGTATGAAGAGTAATGGGCCAAGAACATTACCCTGTGGAACACCGGATATCACATTCCTATACTCACTATGGTGCCCATCAACAACAACTCTTTGAGATCTACTACTTAAAAAATCAATAATAATGCTAAGAAACGACCCTCCCACTCCCAACTGTTTCAGTTTGAAAACAAGGGCCTCATGATTAACACGGTCAAAGGCAGCACTAAAATCAAGGCCAATCATACGAACTTCCCAACCACAATCAAGGGATTTCTATACTGCATTGGAGATTGTAAGAAGGGCATCACATGCTCCAAGGCCTTTACGGAAACCAAATTGCAAACCAGGGAATAGATGATTACCTTCAGCAAACCTATTAAGACGTTTTGCCAGAAGACGTTCAAAAACTTTAGATAATATGGGAGTTATGGAAATTGGGCGGTAATCAGTGGGACTTGAGCTACCACAAACACATTTACATAGAGGAGTAACATTGCTAATTCTCCAACAAGTGCTAAAAGCTCCTCTTCTTGGTAACTTGCGCAAAATAACAGATAATTTTGGAGCTAAGAAATCTGCTGTCTTTATAAAAAACAAAGGAAAAATACCATTTGCGTCTACACCTCCATAAGCATCAAGGTCCATCAACAGAGCTTTAATCTCACGAGATTGAAAAGCTAAACTAGTTAGTTTAGCCTCAGGAAAACAGGAATGAGGAAGTTCAAGTTTTTCATTACTCTGTTTACTGTCAAAAACATCAGCCAAAAGGGTTGCTTTTTCCTTTGGACAGTGAGTGACTGAGCCATCTGGTTTAAGTAAAGGAGGAACTGTTGCATCGACACCAAAGAGTGCAGATTTAAGGGTAGACCACCATTTATGTTCCTGGGTTGTACCAGAAAGTGTTTCTTTTATGGTTAAATTGTACTCCTTTTCAGTTGAGGCATAAACTCTCTGAGCAAAAGCTCGAAGCTGAGTATAGTTGTTCCAGGTCAAATCTGATCTGTTACCCTTTCAAAGGTGATAGGCCTCCTGCTTCTCCAAATAAGCATGTCTACAATCATCATTGAACCATGGTTTGTCCTTCACTCGGTACCTTAACACACGAGAAGGGATACGCCTATCAATTATGTTGACTAGATTCTCATTCAAAGAGACAACAGGATCTACACTATTATATAATTGTGACCAATTCAAGCACAAAAGATCATGCAAAATCCCATTCCAGTCTGCTTGGGATTTCATATAAATTTTACAAGAATATGATATATCAGGGACAGGCTGCTCAGTCTTCACTAATAATGAAATCAAGGCATGATCAGATGTCCCGACTGGAGAACCAACCTTACTAGTTATAACGCCAGGGGAGTCAGTGTATACGAGGTCCAAGCAATTACCAGACCTGTGAGTAGCTTCATTTATGATTTGCTCACAGCCTGATTCAGAGGCAAAGTCTAAAGCTCTTAAGCCATGGCGATCGGTAGGAGAGATAGAACTTAACCACTCCCTATGGTGAGCATTAAAATCACCAACAAAGACAAAAGAAGCCTTTCTATCATCCTCTTGTATCTTAGCCATAATGATAAGAAGACAATCGAAGATAGAATCATCCATGTCTGGATTCCGGTAGATCGAACACAAATAAAAGTTGTTATGCCTGCCACAATCTTTTATTACCTGAATCTCATGACATCCACATAGATAACAGGACTTATGAGAAGCAGGGTACTCGGTCCTAATATACACCGCCATTCCCCTGGCCCTAGGGATTGCATCACGTTTCAACATTATTGGCTTCTTAAAACCAGTTATAAGGAGCTCAGATGAATGCCTCATATTAGAAACCAAAGTTTCTGAGCACAAAAGAATATCGTACTGTCTGGACGCAACTGTAAGGTCTTGGATATTTGCATGAAGACCACGTATATTGCAATACAGAAGACGACATTGACGAAATTTAGGACGTACTGGTCCCGGATTTCGCTCAATGTCTCCAGACAGCATAAGAATTAATAGAAATAAAAAAGAGACATCATACTTAAAAACTAGATTAACAAGAATTATAACAAAAACAATATGTACAGAATAATAAAAAAAGTGATTGATGATACCCATAGACTATAGTAAAAAGTCGGAAAAACTGGTCAACATGGAGGAGCCGATACACCATGCAAGGCTAAATACCCTCCAGGATAGCCACTTCAACTGAAGGGAGGACAGTAAGGATGGTTTTGAGAAGAAAAAATCAGAAAAAGGAAAAGACAACCTCTTGATAAACCACCAGGCATCCATGGCCTTTCTATTAAGCCTGCCCAACACACCATTTCAAAAAAACAAGAGGAAGAAAAAAAAAATAATAAGATAGAATAGTGTACCCGAGTGTACCCTCAAGCAAGAGAACTCTAACCCAAGACAGTGGAAGACCATGGTACAGAGGCTATGGCACTACCCAAGACTAGAGAACAATGGTTTAATTTTGGAGTGTCCTTCTCCTAGAAGAGCTGCTTACCATAGCTAAAGAGTCTCTTCTACCCTTACCAAGAGGAAAGTACACTGAACAAATTGCAGTGCAGTAATTAACCCCTTGGGTGAAGAAGTGTTAAGTATCTCATTGTTGTCAGATGTATGAGGAAAGATGAGAATATGTAAAGAATAGGCCAGACTATTCTGTGTAAGTGTAGGCAAAGAAAAAATAAGCCGTGACTAGAGAGAGGGATCTAATGCATTACTGTCTGGCCAGTCAAGGATCCAATACCTCTCTAGTGGTAGTATCCTGTTCGCAGAGACAGGAGAGCTTACCCTCTTCCCCGATCCGACATTTCTCGCTAAGAATGAACTACCCACCAAGAGATGGGGCCCTTGGAGAATCTGCCCCCTGAAGGAAGATGCCTCTTTATGCCCAGTGGAGAGTCTTAAGGTCTATCTTCGAAGAACTTCAGACTTCGGTGGAGGACAACTCTTCAAAGGAGAAACATCGTGATACATAGTGATTTAATGGACACTTAGTGTTTCTAATAGACTGTTCTTACCAAGGTGAAATGTCATAGACTTTACATCAGTGCCGCATGCCCTAAGGCATGATGTGTTTTCTTTGAAAAAGACTGACGTTCCTCTGGAACTTGTGTTTCTAAAAAGTAAATTTTCTTTTCAGAATCAAGATTAAAGTCTTTATTTTCTATGTACATTATTTTTTTATGATTGTAAATAAACTCTATATTCATTATTGTAATTACTACCATAATGATCTGCAATATCTGAAATAAAATGTCTATTTTATTCCATGTGCATCTCTCTCTGCTCCTATTCTTTATCAAGAAATATACGATTGTATAGTTTCATTTACCCCCATTTTCCCTGAAAAATTAGAAGAATAATATATGTAATTATGTTATATGCTCACTCATGCCTGGATAATATTCCTATTCGAATATTAACCTTTGTCCTGTCTCCGAGACCAGATCGATCTCTCCTCTAGGGAGAGTAGTAAATGTTATTTACTTACCTATGCTTGATAATATTCCTACCCGAATATTAACCTTAGTCTTGTTTCCGCAGGGTGAGTAGCTCCTCAATGATGGCTTCGAGATGTTCTTATTGTCCACCAGGACTTCCCTGCCGGGGGGGCAGGAAGCTAGTTCATCGTAGAATCTCTGGTAAGGACAGGTTCTATAATACTGTTCGAAGCCCTTGGCACTTGCATTAAAAAGGGGAAAAATTCCACGATACATTAATTCTCTGGTACACTTCCATCAGGACGTCATGGCTTGAGCCCAAAAAACGGATTTTGAGCGAAGCGAAAAATCTATTTTTGGGTGAGATAGCCATGACGTCCTGATGGACCCTCCCGTCTATTCTAGTTCAGCCTTTCAGGCCCCACCTTGACCTGCTGTATCATGGAGATTAGCAGAAGTTGAGCTCAGGATGAGGACGGACATGACGTCATTTAGCAATGGCGCCCGTTTGTTTACGTCTCGAGTGCCAAAAGCAGCCACGGATGAGTGTAACTGTGGAACGGCTACTCAGTTACTCAGCCACCTTTCCATATCGAAGTGTTAACTCTGTATGGGGTGCAGATAGCTATGTGGCGTGTTAATACATGCGTCCCCTGTTGATATACAATATCCTAGAGGGAAACCTTTAGGGTACTCGCACCAGAAGTTAGAATTCTGTGATAACCTTTAGTTTAATTCTCTGGGAATATCCACTGTAGTTAAATATACCCAAGAAAGCTACTGAAGGAACCTTCCATCAGGACGTCATGGCTATCTCACCCAAAAATAGATTTTTCGCTTCGCTCAAAATCCGTTATATATACATTTATATATATATATATATATATATATAT
>NC_090745.1:31814263-31816155 GCF_036898095.1 Palaemon carinicauda
TTGAGTATGAAAAACACGTAAAAATGTGCAAAATTTATCATTAATTGAATGCCAAGTAACAAACTACCAATTAGCTACGATGGTGAAGATGGGTTAATTTCAATTCTAAGTACAAAATACCTGAATTCGACAGGTATAAGTACAGAAGAATTGTCATTGACTTATATCTTTCTTCGTGGCCAAGTGGGTTAGTCACTGTCTGTACAAGCTTGCCGACCAGGGTTCGATTCCCGGCCGGAGCCAAGCTCTTGTCTTTGTGTGATTTCGCCTGGGGCTCTGATCCCGAGGTCGTTAAGAGAATCCAGACATTAATGTATCAAAAATATATATGGCTTATTTGAATATGAAAAACACGTAAAAATGTGCAAAATTTATCATTAATTGAATGCCAAGTAACAAACTACCAATTAGCTACGATGGTGAAGATGGGTTGATTTCAATTCTAAGTACAATATACCTGAATTCGACAGGTATAAGTACAGAAGAATTGTCATTGACTTTTATCTTTCTTCGTGGCCAAGTGGGTTAGTCACTGTCTGTACAAGCTTGCCGACCAGGGTTCGATTCCCGGCCGGAGCCAAGCTCTTGTCTTTGTGTGATTTCGCCTGGGGCTCTGATCCCGAGGTCGTTAAGAGAATCCAGACATTAATGTATCAAAAATATATATGGCTTATTTGAATATGAAAAACACGTAAAAATGTGCAAAATTTATCATTAATTGAATGCCAAGTAACAAAACTACCAATTAGCTACGATGGTGAAGATGGGTTGATTTCAATTCTAAGTACAAAATACCTGAATTCGACAGGTATAAGTACAGAAGAATTGTCTTTGACTTTTATCTTTCTTCGTAGCCAAGTGGATTAGTCACTGTCTGTACAAGCTTGCCGACCAGGGTTCGATTCCCGGCCGGACCCAAGCTCTTGTCTTTGTGTGATTTCGCCTGGGGCTCTGATCCCGAGGTCGTTAAGAGAATCCAGACATTAATGTATCAAAAATATATATGGCTTATTTGAATATGAAAAACACGTAAAAATGTGCAAAAATTTATCATTAATTGAATGCCAAGTAACAAACTACCAATTAGCTACGATGGTGAAGATGGGTTGATTTCAATTCTAAGTACAAAATACCTGAATTCGACAGGTATAAGTACAGAAGAATTGTCTTTGACTTTTATCTTTCTTCGTAGCCAAGTGGATTAGTCACTGTCTGTACAAGCTTGCCGACCAGGGTTCGATTCCCGGCCGGACCCAAGCTCTTGTCTTTGTGTGATTTCGCCTGGGGCTCTGATCCCGAGGTCGTTAAGAGAATCCAGACATTAATGTATCAAAAATATATATGGCTTATTTGAATATGAAAAACACGTAAAAATGTGCAAAATTTATCATTAATTGAATGCCAAGTAACAAACTACCAATTAGCTACGATGGTGAAGATGGGTTGATTTCAATTCTAAGTACAAAATACCTGAATTCGACAGGTATAAGTACAGAAGAATTGTCATTGACTTATATCTTTCTTCGTGGCCAAGTGGGTTAGTCACTGTCTGTACAAGCTTGCTGACCAGGGTTCGATTCCCGGCCGAGCCAAGCTCTTGTCTTTGTGTGATTTCGCCTGGGGCTCTGATCCCGAGGTCGTTAAGAGAATCCAGACATTAATGTATCAAAAATATATATGGCTTATTTGAATATGAAAAACACGTAAAAATGTGGAAAATTTATCATTTATTGAATGCCAAGTAACAAACTACCAATTAGCTACGATGGTGAAGATGGGTTGATTTCAATTCTAAGTACAAAATACCTGAATTCGACAGGTATAAGTACAGAAGAATTGTCATTGACTTTTATCTTTCTTCGTGGCCAAGTGGGTTAGTCACTGTCTGTACA
>NC_090745.1:31816655-31883872 GCF_036898095.1 Palaemon carinicauda
TTATTTTGGCTTGGTAGAGTAGAGATTTTTATTGCAGTGTCTTACCGAACAATTATACAGCTGTAGGTTCCCTACGAACGGCAGACAATAGATTCAAAACTACCGCGGTGGCGCCGCCATTGCTGATGTAGGTGACGTCATCTCCCTCCACTCGAGGGAGCTATAGGTACAACTGTCCAGGTAACATCAATTCGTTCTCTGCTGGCTTCTGGTGATTATCGGTGGTCGGTGCAGACTTTTTTCATCATTTGTTGGGAAGTATTATCTCTCCAATATCGGTGAAATATTCAACTCCGTGTTTGTAGGATTGAAGCTGAATTTCTTTTCTGCAATTTTGTGGTCTTACCATCATGTCGGACTCTAGTCCTTCAGTAGTTAATTTTTGCTCCGGAGGGTGCAAAACTAGGTTAGTTAAATTAATTTATGATTCGCACACTAAGTGCATTAAGTGTAGGGGTTGTGAGTGCTCTAGAGAATCTACTTGTGATGAATGCAAGAATTGCAGTGAACAACAGTGGAAAGTTTTTGTTTCTCACTCGGGGAAGATAATTAAGGATAGGAAGAGGAAGGCAGCTCTCAGAGCTGAAAGTACGACTATAGTCTATTTTTTATAGCGGTGCATATTTGCACCCACTCACAGGGGTGCCCTTTTAGCTCGGAAAGGTTCCTGTTACCTGATTGGTCGGAAGTATTTTTGTCCGAACACCTTCATTGTTCTCGAATAATCACCAAGTAATGTGAATCGAAACTTATTTATTAAACTATATTTCTCCATCAGATATATCTTTTGTCAATAAACAATGTGAAAGAATAAATATATTATAAAGAATCGTCTTGGCAAGTCTAAATTTAATAACACAATCCGCCGAAGTCAACGACAGCAGCGTGTTTTCGGATGCACACTTTGTAATTTTGTATTTGTTCCGTAACCGAAATACAAACCACGCTATTTACAAAGGGTTTACTTTTAGCGCAGCTGAAATGACGAGCCAATAGTTTTTAACGAGGGTTAATTACCCCCGCGCTAGTTAGCGGGGGGTGGGGAAGGGTAGCTTGCTACCCCTCCCCCCTCCACACACCGGTGACTTGCTTCACTTCACTTTTGGCTCGGCGGTGATCAGACGTGTCTGTTCATCGCCTTCGTGACAGCCTTTAATTTTCTTCTTTTTCTTTTCAGCTTGTGTGATTGGTTGGAAGTTGACCTTCAGTTATTTTCTTTTATATAATATGCGGACATGCCCTGGAGTTGCCGGCCGTCCTTGTGGGACTTTCATGTCGGACGTGATTACGGATCCTCACACCCTCTGCCCTCATTGTCGGGGCCGACGGTGCGACCAGGATAACATGTGCCGTGAGTGCAGGGAGTGGTCTGCCTCCCAGTGGGAGAGGTTTGGCCGTCGGCGTAAGAAGAAGTCCAAGAGAGACCGTTCTCCTCCGGGGTTAGCCTTGAAGGAGGAAGGTTCTCGGGACTCTTCTTCCGCCGCCCAAACCTCCTCCGAAGCTCCCCCTCGTCCGCCTCCTAAGGAGAGTCGTCCGAGTGGGAGCGCAG
This sequence comes from Palaemon carinicauda, assembly GCF_036898095.1. Classification (NCBI taxonomy): domain Eukaryota; kingdom Metazoa; phylum Arthropoda; class Malacostraca; order Decapoda; family Palaemonidae; genus Palaemon; species Palaemon carinicauda. The sequence goes on from NC_090745.1 coordinate 31,818,205, forward strand.
GCCCTTGTTCTGTTTCCCTACCTTCGGTGGGGGGAGAGGGCGTCGCCTCCCATAGCGAGGCGGTTCCCCCTCCTCCTCCGGGGGAGGTTATTGATAATAATGCTTTATCCAGTGATGATCTGTTACAGATTTGGTCGTCCCTGGGGCTTAAGGGCTTGCCCTCCAGGGTCGCTCTTATTGACCTTGTCTCGTTGGGGGCCGCTGTTAAACAGTCGCAGGTGGTAGCGGAGGTAGACCCTCTGTCTATTGTCGACGTCGTGGTGACAGAGGCCTCCGACGTGGCTGGGCCTTCCGACGCAGGTGCTGTTGCTGGTGATGGTGCTCTAGGCTCTCCTCCTCCTTCCGTGCATCCTTCGAAGGGGGAAGTGAGTCCTTCGGTCTCGACTGCTGCCCAGCTTCCTTCTGAGGGAAGTGTTTTGAAGGAGACTCCCCTTCGGAGGACCGATGGTCCCGACGATCTCCCCCGAGGCCGCCTCCGCCGTAAGGCTCACCGCCCTCTACGCCACAAGGGCCTCCCTTCCCCTTACAGGGGGACTAAGAGGCGCCTTTTTGGGTCTTCGTCCTCCGGGGGGGACTCTCCTCGTCAGCCTCAACCGACTGCTCCGCCCTCCTTGAACCTCTCTGCAGACCGCTCACCATCTCCTGCCGGATCTTCGCCTTCTGGAGAACTCGTCACCCGACGGGCAACGGTCCCTTCGGGGCTAAGGGATTCTTCCCTTACGCGAGCAGGGCCAGCGCACAAGTGCTCTCCTGCTCGCCAGCGATCTCCTGCTCGCCAGCGATCTCCTGCTCGCCAGCGATCTCCTGCTCGCCAGCGATCTCCTGCTCGTCGACGATCTCCTGCTCGCCAAGACTCTCCTGCTCGCCGACGCTCACCTGCTCGTCGGCTCTCTCCTGAGGTTCGCCCCCCTCGCCAGCGCTCTCCTGCTCGTCAGCTCTCTTCCGAGCGTCAGCGCTCATTTGAGGACCATCGCCCTGCGGTCTCTGACCACCCTTTAGTTCCTGCTGAACTCCCTGCTCACCATCCACCTGGTCCTGTGGCTACGCAACATCGTGCTGCGCGTGTGTCAGAAACACATGTTCGCCAACGCGCCAGCGATCTTCCCGTTCCTGCTCGTGAACCTATCCTCTCACAGGACACGCGTCGACCTTCTGCTCGCCAGCGATCACCAGCTCGCCAGCGATCACCAGCTCGCCAGCGATCACCAGCTCGCCAGCGATCACCAGCTCGCCAGCGATCACCAGTTCGCCAGCGATCACCTACACATGCTGCCCGCCATCGCACGAACCTGCATGATCGCCCGCTTACGCATGCTGCTCCTCATCGCACTACCCTGAACGATCGCCCTCCTGCGGATGCTGATCACCATCGCACCCTTTCTCGCGATCATTCACCTGCGCATGCTGCTCGCCATCGCACAACCCTGCACGATCGCCCGCTTACGCATGCTGCTCCTCATCGCACAACCCTGAACGATCGCCTTCCTGCGGATGCTGATCACCATCGCACCCTTTCACGCGATCATTCACCTGCGCATGCTGCTCGCCATCGCACAACCCTGCACGATCGGCCGCTTACGCATGCTGCTCCTCATCGCACAACCCTGAACGATCGCCCTCCTGCGGATGCTGATCACCATCGCACCCTTTCACGCGATCATTCACCTGCGCATGCTGCTCGCCATCGCACAACCCTGCACGATCGGCCGCTTACGCATGCTGCTCCTCATCGCGCAACCCTGAACGACCGCCCTCTTGCGCGCGATCATTCACCTACACATGCTGCTCGCCATCGCTTACCATCACGTGGTCATTATCGCCAGCGATCTTCTTCACCTACGCGGCAGCACGATCCCTCGCCGTCGCGCCATCGCTTGCGTTCGTCGCCTCGGACACGTGTTCATTTACCTGCCCACCCTCACGCCCACTCGCCTGCGCGACCGCTCGCCTGCGCGACCGCTCGCCTGCGCGACCGCTCGCCTGCGCGCCCGCGCGACCACTCGCCTGTGCGCCCGCGCAACCATTCGCCTTTGCGCGACCGCTCACCCTTGCGCGACCATAGTTCGCGGCGAATTCCACAGCCGGTGGTAGCAGCAGGGACGCGTGCTCCTAGACGGCACTCGGGATCACCTCCATCCAAGCACAGGTTGGTATTGCAGGACGAGGACAGGTCATTACAGCATTCTTCCCCACCTTCTTTTCAGGCAGGTACCGTCGTGTCCACTCCAAAGGATCGCCCGATCCCTTTCACCTTAGCGAGGATTTCGGACTCTGTGTCCTTTGAGCAGCAGACTTGGTTTGGTCCGCTGGCACGGGCGTTAGTGAGGGTTATGAAACCAGCACTCGCCGGCCAGGGTAACAAACCAGCGGCTGTCTCTCCTACGCTGAAGAGAAAGAGAGGAGTGGACTTCGTGGTGACTTCCCCCAGGGCGAAGTTGGTTCCCAAGAGGTCGGTCTCGAGGGTCCCCTCTCCTGCACGAGTACTCTCTCCTTCTCCCGTGGACGAGGCCTTTCCGTCCTCAGGTGAGTCCAGTGGGCCGGTAGTCTTCCCCTCGGCACCAGGGGGGGAGACTTCGCTTCAGGCAGGAGAATCGTCTCGTGAGGAAGGGGCCCCTCGAACCTCGTTGTTAGGATCCTGTATCCCTCCTAGGAGGGAACCCAAGGATTCCAAGACCATCCCTAAATCCTCTGCAAGGATTCGACAGGAACCCACGACTACCCAGGGGAATGTCCACGTATCACCCCAGGAAGAGATTCCTGGGGCAGGAGACTTAGCTGCCAGCCCGCAGGGAGGAGAACAGCAAGAGTCCGAACATGCCTTCTGGCAGGTCCTAAGCCTGATAAGGCAACTTAACAGTCTTACGGATCCAGTCATCCCCCCCGTGAAGGCAAAGACACGATTCTGGATGAAGTGTTTGACGTTCGGAAGGCCCCTAAGACCAGTGCAGCTCTGCCCTGGTCTCGGGGGCTGAAGAGTGCCAGAGCTAGGGCCAATGCTCAGCTCGCACTTCTTGCCTCCTCCAGTCGTTCCACTGCCGGGAACAAACTCATCCCTCCTCCTCGCCTTCAGCAGAGGAGGTATTTCGAGATCCTGGGTGAGCACAACCTCGCTCTTCCTCTCCATCACTCTGTGGAGGAGCTGGCGAAGGGAGTTCCCTTGGAGAAACTCTCTGCCCGGCAGGTGTCGTTCTCGGCGGCAGAGATCCTTAACCACGAGAAGGTCGCTAAGTGTGCCATGCAGGCCACTTCGTGGCTGGACTTCTGGTTAGGATCTCTGGGCATCCTATTGCGATCTGAGGACTTGTCCAAGGAGACCAATAGGAAGGCCCTAGAGACCTTCTTGCTCTCGGGCACCCGCTCCATCGAGTTCTTGGCGCACCAGGTTACCACCCTGTGGGCCAACTCGGTGTTGAAGCGTCGCGATGCTGTGTCCGAGAGATTCCATCCGAAGGTCCCCGCCGTAGATGTGTGTAGGCTCCGACATGCCTCCCTCCTGGGGGAGAGCCTGTTTGAGCCTCAAGACTTGGAGCGAACGGCTGAGAGGTGGAGGAAATCCAGCACGGACTCCCTCCTCCACAGGGCCCTTACAACTCGGCCCTATAAGCCTCCAGCCCCGCCACAACAGCAGCAACAGCCTCGTAAGGCTCCCAAACAGGCACCGGCAGCTAAGAAAGTGGTGTCTAAGCCCCAGCCCTTTCCAGCCAAGGTCAAGAGGGGCGGTAAGTCCTCCAGGGGAGGCAAGACTTCTAGGGGTGGCGGCCGCGGCCGCAAGCCCTAGGGGTGGCAGTCCCCCTGCGTGTCCACCTGTGGGGGGATGCCTTCAGCGTTGCGTCCGCAGGTGGCAACATCTCGGGGCCGATGCTTGGACGATCTCAGTGATCGGCCAAGGTTATCGCGTCCCGTTCACGTCATCTCAACCTCCCCTGACAGCGAATCCAGTGTCGTTGAGCTCCTATGCCATGGGATCGGCAAAGGGGCTGGCCCTTCAGGCCGAAGTCGAGACCATGTTCGAGAAGGGTGCTCTCCAGGAGGTCGTGGACGGCTCTCCAGGCTTCTTCAGTCGACTCTTTCTTGTAAAGAAGGCTACTGGAGGCTGGAGACCCGTCATCGATCTCTCGGCTCTGAACAGGTTTGTCAAACAAACCCGGTTCAGCATGGAGACAGCAGACACGGTCAGACTTGCGGTGAGACCACAAGACTTCATGTGTACACTGGATCTAAAGGATGCGTACTTCCAGATCCCAATCCATCCGTCTTCCAGGAAGTACCTGAGATTCTGCCTAGACAACAAGATCTACCAGTTCAAGGTGCTGTGTTTCGGTCTCTCCACAGCTCCTCAGGTGTTCACCAGAGTGTTCACCCTGATTTCGACTTGGGCGCACAGGAACGGCATTCGTCTCCTTCGTTACCTAGACGATTGGCTGATCCTAGCAGACTCGGAGTCGACCCTTCTTCGACACCGAGACAGGCTTCTAGATCTTTGCCAGGATCTGGGGATCGTGGTAAACCTCGAGAAGTCCTCTCTGCAGCCGTCCCAACGACTGGTTTATCTAGGCATGCTAATAGACACCAATCTCCACAAAGCCTTTCCATCAGACGACCGGATAGCAAGGCTGAGGAGGGTGGCGGAACCTTTCCTCAGGCGAAAAGAACTCCCCGCCCAATCGTGGTTGCGTCTCTTGGGCCACCTATCCTCCCTGGCCCGTCTGGTTCCAAACAGCCGCCTCAGGATGAGATCCCTTCAATGGCGGCTCAAGTCCCGGTGGAATCAAGGATCCGATTCCCCGGACACTCTGATCCCAATGGGGTCTCTGGAACAGACGGACTTGCGGTGGTGGCTGGCCGACGAGAACCTGCGAAAGGGAGTGAGTCTTCTCGTCCTTCCCCCGGAATTGACTCTGTTTTCGGACGCGTCAAAAGAAGGGTGGGGGGCGCACGTTCTGAACCAGAGGGCCTCAGGCCTTTGGTCAGAATCAGAAAAGTGCCTACACATCAACCTGCTAGAATTGAAGGCCGTCTTTCTGGCCCTTCAACAGTTCCAACGGTTCCTGGCGGGTCACTCCGTAGTGGTGATGAGCGACAACACCACGGTAGTGGCTTATATCAACAAGCAGGGAGGCACTTTTTCGCAACAGCTATCCCATCTTGCAGTAGAGACTCTGAGGTGGACCGAAACCCACTCGATAACACTATCAGCTCGCTTCATTCCTGGCAAGAGGAATGTGCTCGCCGACAGTCTGAGCAGGGCTTCGCAGATAGTGAGTACCGAGTGGTCTTTGGATCCTCAGATAGCCAACAAAGTCCTGACTTTGTGGGGTTCCCCGACGGTGGACTTGTTCGCGACAGCCTTGAACTTCAAGCTGCCCCTGTACTGCTTACCAGTCCCGGACCCCAAGGCACTCTGGCAAGATGCTTTCCAGCAACGGTGGGACAACATCGACGTGTACGCCTTCCCACCATTCTGTCTGATGAGAAGGGTGCTCAACAGGACCAGACTATCGGTCAACTGTTCCATGACTCTAGTAACTCCGCCATGGCATCACGCGGAATGGTTTCCGGACCTTCTGCAACTCCTGACGGAACTCCCAAGGGAGCTTCCTCCACGACACGAGCTTCTCAGACAACCCCACTCCGGTGTCCCTCACAGGGCCGTAGCCTCGCTTCGGCTTCACGCCTGGAGACTATCCAGCGTCTCCTCGCGGAGAGAGGCTTTTCGCAACAGGTTGCGGAGAGAATGTCTCGGCACCTGCGAAGGTCCTCTGAGGGAGTCTACCAAGCGAAGTGGAGAGTCTTTTGTGGTTGGTGTCGTGGAAGGGGTATCTCTCCACTCGATGCCACTATTCCAGCAATAGCGGACTTCCTTGTGTATCTGCGAGAAGAAATGCGCCTTTCTGTCTCGGCAGTGAAAGGCTATCGCTCAGCCTTAAGCTTGGCCTTCAGATTGAAGGGCGTGGATATTTCTTCATCGCTAGAACTCTCTTTACTCATACGTAGCTATGAGCTTACCTGCCCCCAGTCGGAAGTGAGACCCCCTCCTTGGAACGTGGTTCGAGTCCTCAGGTCTCTCAAGAGACCTCCCATCGAGCCATTACGCCAGGCCTCCGATCGCCACCTGTCTTGTAAGACGGCTTTCCTACTCGCCTTGGCCTCGGCCAAGCGAGTTAGTGAACTTCATGGTCTCTCGTACGACATCGCCCATTCAAGGGGATGGGGGGAGGTAACGTTCAGGTTCGTCCCTGAGTTTGTGGCCAAGACTCAGAATCCTGGAGTGCCGGATCCTCGGTTCGACTCTTTCAGGATCGCGAGTCTCCGTTCTGTAACAAACGACCCAGACCAGCTGCTACTATGCCCAGTGAGGTGTCTGAGGTACTACTTGAAGAGAACGGCTGCAGTCCGTCCTCATGTGCGAGCTTTGTTTGTGAGCACAGGCAGGACAAAGAGGAGGGTCACAAGGAACACCATCTCTGCTTGGATTCGAAGGGTTATCCACCATGCCCTGAATCCTGACCCTCCTCCGTCACGTCGCCCTCGGGCCCACGATGTCAGGGGTATTGCTACATCCCTGGCCTTCAAGAGAAACTTCTCTGTGACGCAGGTACTTCAAGCGGGGGTCTGGAAGCGTCAAACGACCTTCACAGCCCACTACCTGCAAGACGTGACCCACAGGAGCCTCGATACGTTCTCTATCGGCCCTGTGGTGGCTGCACAACAGCTGGTCTAACCTCAGGCTCCTTTTTGGACAAGTAGCAGTAGGTTGAGGGCGTTGTTACCCGGTCTTAGTCTGTGTGAATGAAAGAGTATGTCTGACCCTTACTTCTTTCTTCATTCTCCCCTCTTTTGGGGAAGCAGCATCCTGGTCCTCGCATAGCTGACCTCGACCTCTGCAGGTAACCCATGCTTCTTTGTGCTCCTAGTATTAAGCTTAATACTGTTGCGTCTCCCATACCCTGACGAGGTGGTATGGGGAACGTCCTATCCTAGAATTCCTATCTGAAGGTCTCAAGGTCAACTTCATAGGACGAGTCACACTCTCCTCCTCACACTACTTATGTAGGCCACTCGTTCCTAGCGATGCTAGGAACCTGTGAGGTACAGGGGCTCCCTCTCTCTAGTGCTGCTCACTAAGGGATCGAGCCCCCGGGCAAGCCGAAGTCAGTAAGGCTGGGGACTTTCCACCCTTCCTAAGGGGTAAGTCACCCTTTGTAAATAGCGTGGTTTGTATTTCGGTTACGGAACAAATGACAAATTCAAAGATAATTTGTATTTTTCCTAACCATACAAACCTTAGCTATTTACACATATGTGCCCGCCATCCCTGACCCCCAAGTCAAGTCCTACCTCTAAGTGAAGTGAAGCAAGTCACCGGTGTGTGGAGGGGGGAGGGGTAGCAAGCTACCCTTCCCCACCCCCCGCTAACTAGCGCGGGGGTAATTAACCCTCGTTAAAAACTATTGGCTCGTCATTTCAGCTGCGCTAAAAGTAAACCCTTTGTAAATAGCTAAGGTTTGTATGGTTAGGAAAAATACAAATTATCTTCGAATTTGTCATTTTTTCACATATTTTAACGTAAATTGGGATAAATTGCACTCAGCATAAGTTAAACATGTTATTATAAACTTTCTTTGAATACCAGAATTTACCAAAATCATGGAATTAATAAAACCCGATATTTGTGAAAACTTATGGGGAGGTAAAAGAAGAGCCTGTAGCGGCCTGGCGGGAAAACGATCCCTTCTGACTTGTAGAAGACGCAGTTTTTTTTTCTTTCGTAATATATTTCGTGCCCACGCATTCGTCGATCAAGCAGGCCACGGTGCCTTCGGGGCAAAAGGGACTTGGTCACATTGTAGCAAAGTCCCTTAAGCGCCAGGTATCACCTGCGCGCCAATGTTCTCCAGCGCGCCAATGTTCTCCAGCGCGCCAGCGCACTATTGCACGCAAGCGCTCTACAATTGCTGACCCGGAGACAACGCACCAGCGAGCACCTGTTCCTGAGACTTCGCGCCAGCGCTCACCTATGCGCCGTCGATCCCCTGTGCGCCAACGCTCTCCTGCTCGCCACTGCGCACCCACGATCTCCTATGCGCCAGCGCTCACCAGCGCGCCAACGTTCGCCCGCGCTCCCACGATCTTCAGATCTGGGCGCAGGAGGGAAGATACCATCTTCCCCTGCTCGCCAGTGATCTCCTATGCGCCAGCAGACGTCGACGTGCCATCAGACCCCTCCGGCTCGCCAGCCTTCTCCTATGCACCATTGCGCGCAGTCACCAACGCGCGCCCTCGCGCGCAACGCCCGTTCGCCCATCGTAGATGCGTGCCCGCGTGCAAGGGAGGTTTTCCCTGCGTGCGCGCGCCCAACACTTTCACCCTCACGGGCTCAGAAGGATCCTGCGTGTCCACGCGCTCGTGTGCAATCGCCTCCACGCGCGCGAACGCTTGTTCAACCTGCTGCGCGCCCTAGGCTTTCTCCAGAACGCGCCACCGATCGCCCACGCGCTCCATCTCCTGCGCGCCATCGCTCATCAGCGCGTCAACGCGCTCCCTCGCCTACGCGCCAACGTGCGCCCTCGCCTGCGCGCCATCACTCGCCCGCGCGTCATGGCTCGCCTGCGCGCCATCACTCGCCCACGCGTCATGGCTCGCCTGCGCGCCATCACTCGCCCGCGCGTCATGGCTCGCCTGCGCGCCCACGCGCACCCTCGCTATCATCCCCGCGCGCCCGCACGCGCGCGCAAATCGGATAAGAACCTATCGCGCGAGCGCGACCACGACCACCAGTGCGATTCGCAGCGGGATTTCCAGCGTGATCCCATGCGCGAGGCTGCAGGACCTTGAGCAACCAGGTCGCCTCCTTCATATTCCCCCCCTCCTCGCAAGCGCAGACCAGCGCGCTTGCCGGAGGGTTGGAGAACATCGGATAGGTCCAGGAACTTGCATTCTTCCCCTTCTTCTTTTCAGGAAGACCCTGTTGTGGTTTCTACTCCTAGAGATCTAACGATCCCCTTCGCTCCAGAGGGAGTCTCTGACAGCGCCGCTGTCAGTAAGCAGCCATGGTTTGGGTCCCTTGTCAGAGCTATCGTGCAGGCTTTTAAGCCTGCCTTCTCTGAATTGGGCCTGAAATCAGCGGCAGTACCGACCCCCCTGAGGAGGAAGAGAGGAGTAGACGACGTGGTGACTTTCCCAAGGGTTAACCTGGCTCCTCGAAAGTCTGTGAGGAAGGCTCCTTCCCCCCCCAGACTTTCTCTGCTTCCCCTTCGGACGAAGATTTCCTGTCCTCGGGATTCTCGTGAGGTGAGACGTTCTCCCATCGCACCAATGGGAGAAACCCCACCTCGCGTAGAGAAGTCTTCTCGGATAGGGGTGGAGAAGAGCCTCCCGCCATCGCTGTTGGAGTCCTGTATCCCTCTCAGGAGGGAATCGAAGGACTCTAAGACTGTTCCTAAGTCGTCCTTGAGGATGAGACCAGAGCCAGCCAAACCCGCGGAGAATGTCCACGAGTCCCCCCAAGAGGAGCCTTTGGGGACAAGAGACTTTGCTGCCAGCCCTACAGGAGGAGAGCTACAGGAGTCGGAACATGTGTTCTGGCAAGTTCTGACTCTGATGAGGAATCTCAACGGGTTCTCGGGTCCTGAGATTCCCCCTCGAGAGGGCAAGAACACGGTCCTGGACCGAGTCTTCGGCACTCAGAAGCCCCCTAAGGCCAGTGCGGCTTTGCCTTGGTCCCAAGGAGTCAAGAGTGCCAGAGATAAGGTTGAGGGCCAGCTCTCCGAGCTTGCCTCCTCCAGCCGTTCCAGCGCCGGCAATAAACTCCTCCCGCCTCCGCGTGTCCATCAGAGGAGGTTTGAGATCATGGAGGAGTCTTGTTTAGCTTTTCCATTACACCACTCTGTGGAAGAGCTTACCAAGGTAGTCCCTCTAGAGAGACTCACCAGCCGGCAAGTGTCTTTCTCGGCCTCGGAGATCCTCAGTCAGGAGAAGGTAGCGAAGTGTGCCATGCAGGCAACTTCGTGGCTGGATATCTGGCTGGGGTCTCTCGGCATCCTGCTACGATACGAGGACCTGTCCAAGGAGAGTACCAGGAAGGCCTTGGAGACCTTCCTTCTATCAGGCACACGTACCATCGAGTTTCTAGCCGACCAAGTCACGAACTTGTGGGCTAATTCCATCTTGAAGCGTCGTGATGCGGTGTCTGAGAGATTTCACGCGAAGGTCCCCAGCACCGAGGTCAGCAGACTCAGACATTCCTCCATCTTAGGGAGGAACTTGTTTGAGCCGAAAGACGTGGAACAGGCAGCTGAGAGGTGGAGGAAGTCCAACCAGGACTCTCTCCTACATAGGACTCTTACATCGAAGCCCTATAAACCACCTCCAGCACCCCAACAACCTCACACGTCCAAGACAACGAAACCGGCAGTGGCAGCAAAGACAACGGTGTCGAAGCCCTTTCCTGTCAAGGACAGGAAAGGCAAGAAGTCCTCCAGGGGAGGAAAAAATCCTAGAGGGAGTGGCCAAGGCCGCAAGCGCTAGGATTGGCAGTCCCCCCGCATGTCCACCAGTGGGGGGATGCCTGCAAAGTTACGCGATCAGGTGGCAGCAACTCGGGGCCGATGCCTGGACGATTTCTGTAATCAGTCAAGGATATCGCGTCCCGTTCACAACATCTCTACCTCCCCTGACAGCGGATCCAGTGTCGTTGAGTTCCCTTGCCATGGGATCGGTAAGGGGGCAAGCCCTTCGGGCAGAAGTCGAGACCATGTTGAAGAAGGGCGCTCTGCAGGAGGTCGTCGACGGCTCCCCCGGCTTCTTCAGTCGACTCTTTCTTGTAAAGAAGGCGTCTGGAGGCTGGAGACCAGACATCGACCTCTCAGCCCTGAACAGGTTTGTCAAACAGACCCCGTTCAGTATGGAGACGGCAGTCACGGTCAGACTCGCAGTGAGACCCCAAGACTTCATTTGTACACTGGATCTGAAGGACGCGTACTTCCAGATCCCAGTCCATCCGTCTTCAAGGAAGTACTTAATATTCAGCCTAGACAACAAGATCTACCAGTTCAAGGTGTTGTGTTTCGGTCTCTCCACAGCACCCCAGGTTTTCAGCAGTGTTCACCCTGATATCATCGTGGGCACACAGGATCGACATCTGTCTCCTCCGTTATCTAGACGACTGGCTGATCGTAGCAGACTCGGAGTCAACCCTTCTTCGAAACCGAGACAAACTTCTCGGACTTTGCCAAGATCTGGGGATCATGGTAAATCTTGAGAAGTCCTCTCTGCTTCCTACTGAAAGACTGGTATATCTAGGCATGATCTTAGACACCAATCTCCACAAAGCCTTCCCAGCAGACGACAGGATAGCAAGGCTGAGGAGGGTCGCAAGTCCTTTCCTCAGACGAGACGAACTCCCAGCCCAATCGTGGTTACGTCTTCTCGGTCACCTCTCATCCTTGGCCCTTCTAGTTACCAATGGTCGCCTCAGAATGAGATCTCTGCAATGGCGACTCAAGTCTTGGTGGAATCAAGGGCATGATTCCCCGGACGTCATGGTCCCTATGGGGCCCGCGGAATGGACGGACCTTCAGTGGTGGGTGACAGACGAGAACCTACGAAAGGGAGTGGATCTTCTCGTCCTCCCCCCGGATTTGATGCTGTTCTCGGATGCCTCAAAGAAAGGGTGGGGGGCCCACGTTCTGAACCACAGGACCTCAGGCCTGTGGTCAGAATCAGAAAAGTGCCTCCATATAAACCTGCTAGAAATGAACGCCGTATTCCTGGCCCCTCAACAGTTCCAACAATACCTGGCGGGTCACTCTGTGGTGGTGATGAGCAACAACACCACAGTACTGTAGTGGCTTACATCAGCAAGCAGGGAGACACCTTTTCGGAGCAGCTATCCCATCTTGCAGTAGAGATACTGAGATGGACCGAAGTCCACTCGATTCCACTATCGGCGCGCTTCATTCCAGGCAAAAGGAATGTGCTCGCCGAACGTCTCAGATAGTGAGTACCGAGTGGTCTTTGGATCGTATAGTAGCCAACAAAGTCCTGACTTTGTTTGGTTCCCGACTGTGGATCTGTTCGCTACAGCGCTGAACTTCAAATTCCTGCTGTACTGCTCCCCAGTCCCGGACTCCAAGGCACTCTGGCAAGATGCCTTCCAACAACGGTGGGACAACATCGACGTTTATGCCTTTCCCCCGTTCTGTCTGATGAGGAGGGTACTCAACAAGACCAGAACATCGGTCAATCTCTCGATGACCCTGATAGCTCCGCTATGGCATCACGCGGAATGGTTTCCAGACCTTCTGCAACTCCTGACGGAGGTCCCGAGAGAACTCCCTCCACGACGCGAGCTACTCAAACAACCACACGCCAACATCTTAAACAAAGCCCGTAGCTTCGCTTCGGCTTCATGCCTGGAGACTATCCAGCATCTCCTCGCAGAAAGAGGATTTTCGCAACAAGTTGTGGTCAGGATGTCTGGACACCTGCGAAGGTCATTCGCAGTGGTCTACCAGTCAAAGTGGAGAGTTTTCTGTGGTTGGTGTCGTGGAAGGGGTATCTCTCCACTCGATGCCACTATTCCAGCAATAGCGGAGTTCTTCGTGTATTTGCGTGAAGAAATGCGCCTTTCAGTCTTGGCAGTGAAAGGCTATCGCTCAGCCTTAAGTCTCGCCTTTAGGCTCAAAGGTGTGGACATTTCTTCTTCGCTGAAACTTTCCTTACTCATACGAAGTTATGAACTTACCTGCCCTCAGTGAGACCTCCTCCATGGAACGTGGTTCGAGTTCTCAGGTCTCTGAAGAGACCTCCCTACGAACCATTACGCCAGGCTTCAGATCGCCACCTGACTTGGAAGACAGTGTTCCTACTTGCGTTGGCTTCGGCCGAACGAGTTGGGGAACTGCATGGTGTCTCGTATGACATCGCCCATTCAAGGGGATGGGGGAGGTAACGTTTAGATTCGTCCCTGAGTTTGTAGCTAAGACTCAGAATCTGGGAGTGCCAGACCCTCGGTTTGACTCTTTCCGGATTTTGAGTCTTCGTTCCGTAACAGATGACCCAGACCATCTCCTACTGTGCCCAGTAAGGAGTCTGAGGCTCTATCTTAAGAGAACAGCTACAATTCGTCCTCAAGTGCAAGCATTGTTTGTAAGCACTGGGAGGACAAAGAGGAGGGTCACCAAGAATACCATCTCAGCTTGGATTCGTAGGGTAATCCATCATTCCCTGAATCCCGACCCTCCTCCGTCACGTCGCCCTAGAGCACATGATGTCAGGGGTATAGCTACGTCCCTGGCCTTCAAAAAGAACTACTCAGTGACGCAGGTTCTACAAGCAGGGTTGTGGAAGCATCAGACGACCTTCACAGCCCACTACCTGCAAGACGTGACCCACAGGAGGCTCGATACGTTCTCTATCGGCCCTCAGGCTCCTTAATGGACAAGTAGCAGAGGGTTGAGGGCATTGTTACCCGGTTTTAGTCTGCATGAATGAAAAGGTATGTCTGGCCCTTATTCTTTTCCTCATCCTCCCCTCTCTTGGGGAAAGCAGCATCCTGGGTTCTCTGCACAGCTGACCTCGAACCACTGCAGGTAAACCATGTTTCCTTGTGTTCCTAGTATTAAGCTAATACTGTCACGTCCCCATACCCTGACGAGGTTGTATTGGGAGAGTCCTAGCCTTAAGTTCCATCTAAAGAACTTCAGGTCAACCTTCTAGGACGAGTCACACTTCATTCCTCCACACACAGCTTATGTAGGCTGCAGCCCTTGCAGAGCAAGGAGCTAGCGAGGTGCAGGGACTCTTTATCGTTGAGTACCAACACACTCAGATACTGAGTCCCCGGGCAAAAAGCCAAAAGCCAGTACTGTAATGGCTGGGACTTACCACCCTACCTAAATGTTGAGTCACCCATATTAAATTGCGTGGTTTGTATTTCAGTTACGGAACAAATGACAAATTCGTAGATAATTTGTATTTTTCCTAACTATACAAACCTTAGCTATTTAATCAAACTTGCCCGGCAGCCCTGTCCCCTGTGAAGTCCTACCTCTAAGGAAAGTGAGCTCAGCACAGGTGTGTGTGAGGGGGGGGGGTAGTATACTACCCCTCCCTACCCCCCCCCCCCCCTAACTAGCGGTGGGGTAGCAAACCCTCGTTAAAATTCTAATGGCTCGTCATTTCAGCTACGCCGAAAGTAATTACCCATATTAAATAGCTAAGGTTTGTATAGTTAGGAAAAATACAAATTATCTACGAATTTGTCATTTTAGCTTCCTTGGCTTCTTCTAACGAAGCTCCTGCTCCTATTCCTTCTCCTTTGCCTCTTATTAGGTCTCCGATCTTGAGTCCTCCTACTCCTGCTCCTGTAATTCCTTTGCCAACTTCCCGTGGAGTTTCTCCTGACACCATTGCCAGCCTCGAGTCTAAAATTGAAAAGAAATTTGATGTACAGTATTAGCTAATACGATGATGCAGTTAGGTTTATCTGTAAAGTCTTTCACAGGAAAGACTTCTAGTAAAGTGAAAAGTGTCAGTGCAGTGCAATCTGAGGGGGTGGCTGTTTGTCCCGATAGTCCTCCTAGACGAAGGTCACTGTCCCGCTTCCCCGCCTCGGGGAGAAGACATACCGGAGGCAAGGGAGACTGTCGGGGTTTGCCCACAGACAGTCGCTTCCTCCGTCGATCTTGTGGTGCGACAGCAGGATTCGACTAAACACCATTGGAAAGGTGTGTCGTTCGGTAATCAATTATCGACAGAGTCGAGTGATTCGTCGCCGGTTAGACGTCGTAAGTGGCGTGATTCTAAAGTCTCATGTCCGTTGAAGAGACGTTGGACTGAAGAGGTGCTATCTCCGCCCCCTGTGAAGAGGAACAGAGAAGTAGATATCTCTCGCCCGTCGTGTAGCGTAGCTACATGGACTTCGCCTCGTATTCTTACGACAGCGACAGCTGCCTTCGACTCGGTTGTGGAGCAACCGATTCTGAGTTTGTCGAGATCTTCGACTCGTCAATCTGTCGAAACTTTTCCTTTGACTTCGCTTGTGACAGATAATTCGACTGGTGCGAGACCTCCGGTGGCGATCGTGTCGAAATCCATGACCCCAGTTGCTTCGACTTCAACTCAAGAAGACGAGAATCTAATTCCGTTACGTCAACAGTTGCAAGAGCTGATGAACTGGATGAAAAAAAACAAACAATGTACGAAGAATAATGAGTCGAATCAAGAACCGTCTCTGTCGCCTATCTCTTCGGACGACGAGGAGGACTTAGAAGCGGACTCTATCCCTCTTTCGTGTTATTCAAAACTTCTACGCTACCTTCTCGACATGTACCTGGATTACTTCGTAGCAGCCGCTCCCAGGTCTCCTGGTTCCATCTTCTTGATGAGAAGGAAGAATTTCAATCCTCTTCTCCCGAATCTCGTTCTTTCCAAGGCTGTTAAACATTCGCTTCGTGATATAGAAGATTGGTTGAAGGTCAAGAGAGAACTCGGGAATGCAACTTTCGCCTATCCTCCGTCGAAGCTTATTAAGAAGAGGTATAGGTTCTACGGTAATGTAAACTTAATAACATAATAAGAATAAGATTAGAAGCTTTGCACCTATCTATAAAGTGATAGAGTGCCCGCAAACTTATTTTGCGGAGTGAGCAACAAGGAACCAGGAACCTATGGGAGTTTCTGGCTCCTCCTAGGGGAACTTCTCCGGCTTGGTGGATGCAACTAGAAGGTCCGCGTTTGCAGCAGCTAAAATATTCTTTACATCGCCTGAGTTGGACCATTTGGTAAAGAATATTTTCAAGATTTTAGGAATTATGAGTTTCTTGGACTGGACGATCGGAGCCCTCGCTACGAAAATAGAGGATTGCCCTACTCTTCAGGAAGACCTGGCATCGGACTGACTTGCGGTTTTGTCATGTGCCGACAAATCAGTTCGGGATGGTTGCGATGAGTTGGCCTTTCTCTTTGCATTCGGGACTCTCAAGAAAAGACAGCTCTGGTGTTCTTTTGTTTCGAAAGGAGTCGCTTCGCCTCAGAAGTCCGCACTCTTGTTTTCCCCTCTCGGCAAGGATCATCTGTTTCGCGAAGAAATAGTGGCCAAGATTCTGTCCGCACTGGAAAAGAAGTCTACTAATGACTTGCTTGCCCAGTCTTCTAAGTGGGTTAAACCCTTGACTGTGACGACTACCGCCTTGGAATCACCCTTGCAGAAGAAATCCTTTCGAGCGGGTAGGTCTAGACTGTTCGTCAGGCCTCAATCGAATTTACGACATCCAACCAAGTTCTCGACCAAACCCGACACGAAATCATCCAATTGATTTACAACCATCTGTTCGTAGTCCCCAAGTCATCGGGGGGCTGGAGGCCTGTACTGGATGTAAGCGCACTGAATTTGTTCGTCCAGAAGACCAAATTCAATATGGAAATGACTCGTTCAGTGTTGGAATCCCTTCGTCAATCCCTTCCTTTGGTTTGTGTTCATGGGCAAGACCTATCAGTTTCGAGCTCTTTGCTCCGGCCTCTCGACAGCACCACAAGTATTTACGCGAGAGTTGACTCCTCTGGGAAAGTGGTTACACCTCCCGGTCAGGTTACGCTGATCCCTCGACTTGTTCAAGGGAAAATGAACGTGTTGGCGGACGGACTAAGTCGCCTTCTTCAAGTACTGCCGTTAGAATGGACTCTCGTTGTGAAGGTCTGCCTAGACTATGGAATTTATGTGGCGCGCATGAACAACTAGGCGCACGCAATCAGTTGAAGTGCACGAACAACTCTTATGACAAGAGTTTTTCGAATTCTCGTTGCGCGAAGTGTTCATGAGTGCACAAGAGTTTTGCTCCCATGATAGAGTTTTCGAACTCTCGTCCCGTGAATTGTTCGCGCGCGCCCATCGTCATCAAGAGTTTTACTCTGATGACGGAGGGATGCCTGCTGCCTAAGGGTTTACGAATCTCTACAGGTAACTATGACACAGTTCCTTTGGGTCCTGGTCACGTAACTTGATTCCTGAAAATTCCGTCAGGAATCACCGACAGAGTTCCTGCGGGTTCTCGGCACAACATCCCTTAAGGTCATGAGAAAGGTATTCACAAATAGATTCTGAACCCCTAGGTTCTCATCCGAATCTCTTGGTTTCCGCGATCCAGAGTTTTATGAAAACTCTATGGTCGACCTTCCCCCCCCTACGGGATGGGTCTTCCAAAAGTGTGACTTGTTACATCACTTTACACTCCCAGCTGATTACTATATCAGCTGGTCTGGTTTCGCCAGCACCGATCCTTTCGTTTTTCGAATGAACCACCGTCATCTTTCCTCCACCTTCCCACTTTGAGTGTGGTTAGCAGACGGAAATGAGCGAGGAATAAAAAATTCTTTACATTCCAGTTCATTTCCCTGGCAGGCCTTGCCTGATTTAGACGGTAGTTTTCTCACTAGCGAGAAAGCGTTCGATGGCAACCCCGAAGGGTAAGCGGTCGATGGTAATTATGTCTGGTATTCTTGAAGCAAACTCCCACATACAAGACTTCACCCTTTTCCGGAGACTCATTCCTGAGAAGTTTTTACAGAACTTCAATGGGTGTTGTTTAAACTTCATGAAGGCCATAGGCCGTCCTGGAGCATGCGCTCTAGACAAGACAAAACCGCGAGGTTATTGTCTTAAACTCGGTTCTACCGTTTGATGGAGGCAGCCTCCCCCGTCATTGTACCCTGGGTATTACGACTTGCCTTTTACACGATAGGCTTCTGAGACCTTTTATTCCATCCTTACAGTGTTATTGTTTCGAACAATTAGTCCCGTAGGAACGTTGTTAGCTGACGTTAAAAGAACGATAGCAACAGCGTGGGCAACTTTTCATTACGTTTACGAACGTTTCTAACTCCGCCCACAGGTAACCACATCCATTTCTGTGTAATGAACACTGGCTAGCCCCTCACATAAAGAGGAGGGGTAAACCAAAGGGGAAATGATCGCCTCTATAACTGTATACTGTATTTTGTTTGAGAACATGTTCGCTCTCATTCAAGAAAATATTACAGTTAGTCAACGATCAAAATTCTTTCGACAATAATGTTGCGATTCGTCGCACATACATTATTCGCCCAACTTTTCTAATCCGTGGCCACGAAACTTTGTTCTCAAAAACCTGACAGATTTGATAGGCCAGGAAGAAGAAGAATGACTCTTATGTCCCGTGCGGGCATTAAGATATTTCCTCCGAAGAACAGTGTTTTCTGAGAGAGTTAATTGTAGAAGCACATTCTCAAGCTAACGACGCAGTGTTTCCTTTAATGAGAGTGAAAGCACATGAAGTTCGAGCGGTAGTGACTTCTCTCGCTTTTCGACACAACTTGTCGCTATCCGCTATCCTGCAAAGTACCTTTTGGAGGTCTAAATATGTGTTTGCTACGCATTATTTGAAAGAAATCGAGACAGTGTTTGAAGATTGTAAGTCTCTCGGTCCACTTTCGGTAGCTGGCATGGTGTTGGGAGGAACCACGTAGGGTGTTGCTCCCTCTGTTAGCCTATGTTTCGCCTTGTACCAAGGTTGACGAGTTAAAGGATCTTCCACTCCTTGTAGAGGCACCCATTGGTCATATTCCAAGCCTTCTACTATGTAAGATGAGCACCGACCAGAGGCAGTATTCTCCTGCAGTAGCTCTCTTACAAGGTAAGGTACAACAGGCACTAACAATGCTTTTGGGTATACTTTATTTTCAAGAATCGTATGCGATTGTTGAAGTAAAACTTACATCCACAGCCCCCCCATCCTTGCAGTGGGTAATTAGCTGTATAAATGTTCGGTAAGACACTGCAATAAAATTGAATTTTTATTATAAAATGAAATCTTATTGCATACTTACCGAACAATTATTAACCAAAGTCTTCCCTCCCCACTGGTGGATGGCTGGGCAGAACGAATTGATGTTACCTGGACAGTTGTACCTATAGTTCCCTCGAGTGGAGGGAGATGACGTCACCTACATCAGCGATGGCGGCACCACCACGGTAGTTTTGAATCTATTGTCTGTCATTCGTAGGAAACCTACAGCTGTATAATTGTTCGGTAAGTATGCAATAAAATTTCATTGTTCCGTAACTGACATACAAACCACGCTATTTAATAGTGGTTATTACTTTCGGCGTAGCTGAAATGACGAGCCATTAAAATCTTAACGAGGGTTTACTACCCCACCGCTAGTTAGCGGGGGGAAGGGGGGGGGGGGTAGTCTGCTAAAACCCCCCCCCCCTCACACACCTGTGCTTGAGCTCACCTTACTTTTGGCTCGGAGCGAGAACGGTTGTTCCTCTCTCTCTCCTCGCCTGTATTGGACTGCCATTAATTTTTGTCTTTTTACTTACTTTTTCTTATACTTGTAATATATATATAAACATTCTTTATGTTTATGTATATATTTGTATATAGAAATGTAGTAAGTTTTCTTTTCAGTATTTGTGCTGTGTGTGATGTACGAATACGACACTTGCGTAGCAAGGCCACCACAGTTCCACTTAGTGGGGAATGACCTCTCCCTCTCTGGTCCATCGGTCTTCCCGTCAGCATATCCGTTATCTCGGCCGCTGCAGGGGAATCGTCGTCGCCTGGACCCTCTTCATTCATCTATTATCTTCGCTTTTCCTCTTTTCCTACGGGAAACTTGGATTCTCAGCGAAGGGAATGTGGCCCTTTTTTAGATTGACTACGGTCTCTCTCTACTCGAGGTCGTTCACTTTTACTACTACTACGTACTATTACGGTAGCTCCTTTCCCGTTGCGGGTTAGGTTGCTATTCCGTTTGTTTGTCTCAATTATTCTTAGTGAAATCTAATTGTATTTTAACTTTTCTGCTTTTTCTGTGGGGAACACTTCCCTTCGGGGGTTCAGTGGTTCTCACTATTATATTCTTAGATGATTTAGATAATTATAATTCTGTTATAATTCTGTTTTTATTACAGTTACTCCCCCCCCTTCTCCCGTGGATGTCCTCTGGGGAAGGTGGGCGCATACTTAATTCTTATTTTATGTTTTTCCCTCGGGGTTCCTCTTCGGAGTTCCTCCCTAGGGAATTTCTGTTAAAATAATTATTTAATTTTATTTTCCCAGTTAACTATGCAGTTTTTCTTCGTTCGACTAAAGAGTGCCAACGAAGCAGAGCTGTCCTGTTCATGCCTGGGGATTCTGCTGTCGCTACCGTCCCTCAGAGGACGTCGTCCTGGGTGTTATCCCTTCTCTTAGAAGTACTCCCGTGACAACATGCCAGCACTTCAGATCATCTTAGAATGCTAATGGAGGTTCGCCTCCAGGGGTTGGACAACTTCCCTTCCAAGGGAGGTTTCCTCCCCAGGTGTGAGGTTATCTCCCTTCAGAGGGAGATGTTCCCATGCCTTAATAAATTCATCGCCTTCGACTACTGTTGCTGCCCTGCGGTCAGACTTTTCTCCCCCCTTGCTGAGTTTCTCTTCCTTCAGGGGTGGAGCACAATCTTGGCAAGTCTCTTCTACGAAGTGTTCACCTCTCTCGTTCACAAGAGAGGCCACTCATAGAGACTTCTTTTTGGAGAATCTCTACTGCTAAGGTCAGCTTGTTAATCCACCAGCCCTAAGGGACGTCACTACGAGTGTCTTCAGGTCTCTTCTACGAAGTGTCACCTCTCTCGTTCGTGAGAGAGACCACTCATAGAGACTCCTCTTCGTAGGATCGCTACTGATAAGGTCAGCTTGCTGATCCAACGGCCCTAAAGGGCATCATCACGAGTGTCTTCAAGTCTCTTCTACGAAGGGCACCTCTCTCGTTCGCGGGAGAGGTCTCTCATAGAGACTCCGCCTCGGAGGATCAAGCTGAACTTCCAGTGACCTCTACCTTGTGCTGCAACGTGGTCCTTTGGACTTCGGTCCTGGACTCTTAACACGGACCTTTTACGGTCCCATCGGTAGATGCTGGCCCTCCCAAAGGACACATCCCAGTTCCTGATCGTCCTGCTAGCTGACCTACCGATCTACCAGCGCAACCTTGCGCTGCAACGAAGGACTTCGGTCCTGGACTCTAAAGCAGACCTGCTTACGGTCCTCATCGGGGATGCCCGCCCTTTTTTAAAGGACGCATCCTAGTTCCTGATCGTCCTGCCAGCTGACCCTTCAACCTACTAGCGCGTGAAGCACGCGCGCTCGCCGATCTTCATACGCGCGCAAGCGCCGATGATCTTCTTACGCGTGTAAGCGCCGACGATCGTCCGCGCGTGGGTACCGATGGTTTCCCGCCCGCGCACCGCTACCTTCGTGCGCGTGCTCGCTGATCTTCTTACGCGCGCAAGCGCCGACGATTTTCTTACGCGCGCAAGCGCCGACGATCTTTTCCGCGCGCGGGTACCGATGGTCTCCTGCGCGTGCTCCGATAGTCTTGCGCATGCGCTCCGATAGTCTTCCGCGCGCGCCGATGATCTTCCGCGTGCGCGCCAACAAACTCGTACGCTCGTGCGCCAACATTCTGGTACGCGAGTACGCGCTGACAATCTTTTATTTTCGCCCGCAGGGGCTCTTCCTTCTGATTCTGCACGCAATCTTGTTTCTTGCGCACTCAATGAAGTCTCGCCCGCGCGCGAGCGCTCCAGCAGTCTCCCACTCGTGAGCCCTGGGTATTGCCCAACGCTCGAGCGCCAGCGCAATAGCCAATACCCTCTCACGCGTGAGGCTGCAGGACAACGTGTGGTAAGGGGGCTATCACCGAATTTCCCCCCCCCCCCCCCCCGCAAGCGCAGAACAGCGCGCTTGCCGGTAGGGGGGAAGGTTCCAGAAAGGTCCAGGGACAATACTTCCTTATCTTCTTTCTCCTTATAGGAGACTCCCCCTCCAGCGGGAGTGTCTGGCAGTGCAGCTGTCAGCCGGCAGCCCTGGTTTGGGGCTCTAATCAGAGCGGTAGCAGAGGCTTTCAAGCCTGTTTTCTCTGAGTTGGGCCACAATTCCTTGGCTGCATCTACTCCCCTGAAGAGGAAAAGAGGAGTTTTGGACGCAGTAACTTCTCCGAGGACGAAGCTGTCTCCTCATAAGTCTTCGAGGCAGGCACCCTCCCCCTCAGACTTTTATCCCTCCCCTTCGGACGAGGATTTCCCGTCCTCAGGAGAGTCATGTGAGGTGAGATGTTCCCCCATCACACCATTGAGGGAAACCCCACCTCGCGCGGTAAAGTCTTCTCGAATAAGGGTGGAGAAGAGCCTGCCTCCGTCGTTGTTGGAGTCCTGCATCCCTCCCAGGAGGGAGTCGAAGGACTCCAAGACAATACCGGGAGGCCCCTAGCACACTTTATTTTACCTTCACACACAGCTTGCGTAGGCCGCAGTCCTTGCGTAGCAAGGTTCTAGCGAGGTGCAGGGACTCCTTATTGCTGAGTGCGAACACACTCAAATATTGAGTCCCCGGGCCAAGTCAAAAGCCAGTACTGGCAGGGACTTTCCACCCTTCCTGATGGGTGAGTCACCCCTATTAAATAGCGCGGTTTGTATGTCAGTTACGGAACAAATGACAAATTCGTAGGTAATTTGTATTTTTCCTAACTATACAAACCTTAGCTATTTAATCAAACTTGCCCGCCAGCCCTATCCCCCTTGAAGTCCTACCTCCAAGCAAAGTGAGCTCAAGCACTGGTGTGTGTGACAGGGGGGGTGGGGGTTGCAGGCTACCCCCCGCTAATTAGCGGTGTGAGTAGTAAACCCTCGTTAAAATTTTAATGGCTCGTCATTTCAGCTACGTCGAAAGTAATAACCCCTATTAAATAGCTAAGGTTTGTATAGTTAGGAAAAATACAAATTACCTACGAATTTGTCATTTTTATAATAAAGATCCAAATTGTCTTACTTCCCAGGTAAATCAAATGAAATTTCACAATACTGTTCTGGGCTAAAAGGTAAAAACTTTCTCTTATCTTTTTCTCTTCCAGTAGTATCTACCTGGCCTTAAAGGGTGCTGTTGCGGCACTTTCATGTCAGCGTTAGAGACTGATCCTTAGGGTCTCTAGGCTGCGTGTAGGGGTCACTCCTGCATGCAGGAGTCTCCATGTAAGGGTTGTCGGGAGTGGTCGTTCTTCCTGTAGACTATGTTTGACAGGCAGCGAAAGAAGAAGGCTAAGGAGAATGCTTTCCCTTCGGGTTCATCCATGAAAAGGAAGAAACCTCGCCATTGGACTCCATCAGCTCGATCTCGCCATCGGATTCCATCGGCTCGACCTCGCCATCGGATTCCATCGGCTCGATCTCGCCATCGGATTCCATCGGCTCGACCTCGCCATCGGATTCCATCGGCTCGACCTCGCCATCGGATTCCATCGGCTCGACCTCGCCATCATGACTGTTCGGTCGAGTATGAATAGTACCCTTATGACTTATCTACGCTCTGGAGGCCTCCGTTGCATCCCCTTTGCAAAGTAGTGTCGGCTGCCGTCGTAGGGGTGTCGCTTTCTTATGACGTTATAGTGGTTTGCGGACTGCGGCCAGATGTAGCATGCAGACTGCCTAGTATCTGAATGCGGAGCACACTCCAACGTTCAGTACACAAAATGATAAAATAGTGGAATACCTAGAAATCTGGGCAAAAAGTAAACTATCCATAATGAACTGTGCACTGGGCACCACCCCTTGATTTTATACTGGGCAAGGGGACCCAGATAGAACTGTAGCTGCTTGATATCATTCTTCAGGTTTGCCATCTCGCTTATTAATGGCATGCATGGAGTCCTATGTAAATAGCGGCAGCATGCTTTCAAGGTAGGAGGTTTCTATATTATATTTCAAGTTATTTGAACATTGCAAACAATAGGAAAGGAAAAAGAAATAATATTACAAAGGAAAAAAAATTTCAAGCTGTAACAGGGACTATCTAAGGTGAGGAAGTGTATTGAAAGAGGATTAACAAAAAAAAAATATTACAAAAAGGAAGAAAAAGGTTAAGCACATCAATTAGAAAATTTCTATTGCAAAAAAAAACTAGTATATCTCTTCACTTCAGTCCTACACAATCTGGACCATAAAATGCTTTGAGAAAAAATCAACCATGCACATATTGTACACTCATATGAATACAAATCATCAGGAACAGGTTACAGTACTCAGTCATTCACACACACAAAAAAATTAGTTCTATAACTGGAATACAAACCAACGCTATTTAATAGGGGTGTTACTTTTGGCGAAGCTGAAAGGACGAGCATTAAAGTTTGGCGAGGGTTAACTACCCATCTCGCTAGTTAGCGGGGGATGGGGGGTTAGCTTACTACCCCTCCCACTCACACACCTGTGATTGAGGTCACTTTGCTTTTGGCTCTGTGGAGGATTGGTTGTCACTGTTCTTCCTCCTCGCCTTTTTGGACTGCCATTAATCTTTGACTTTTTAACTATATTTGTCCCGTAACTGGAATACAAACCACGCTATTTAATTGGGGTATTACTTTCGGCGTAGCTGAAATGACGAGCCATTAATTTTTAACGAGGGTTTACTACCCACACTGCTAGTTAGTGGGGGTAGGGGAGGGTAGCTTGCTACCCCCCCCCTCTCACACACCTGTGCTTGAGCTCACTTTGCTTTCGGCTCGGATGGTGGTCGGACGTGTCCGCTCTCATCCTCGCCGTCAATTGGCAGCCATTTAATTGCTTTTGTCTTTTCTTTTTCTAGTTCTGTATATGTGAAGTTGGCCTCTGCGATCATGTGCACCTGCCCTGGGTTTCCCCCCAACCGCCCCTGTGGAACATTCATGTCGGCGGTCGAGACTGATCCTCACCCCTTTTGTCCTTCTTGTAGGGGCCAACAGTGTGATAGCAACAACAAGGGTAGTGAGTGTAGGGAGTGGTCTACCTCCCAGTGGGAGAGGTTTTCGCGACGACGGAAGAAGTCCAAACGGGATATTTCTCCTTCGAAGGTTGCTTCGAAAGGAGAAAAAACCCAAGGTTTCTTCTTTCGTTGCCCAAACCTCCTCCAAAGCTCCCACTCGGTCGGTCTCTTTTGAGAGACCGTCGAGTAGTAGCGTAGACCAATGTATTATTAACCAACCTCGGGACTCAAGAGATGACGTTGCTTCCCTTAGCGAAGCAGCTCCACCTCTCCCCTCGGGGGAGGATATGTCACTAACCTCCCTTGGGGCTTACGGGTTCGCCCTCTAAGGAGGTTTTGCTTAACTACATCCGATTGGGTGCCGCTGTCAAGCAATCGTCGTC
Organism: Palaemon carinicauda; assembly: GCF_036898095.1. Classification (NCBI taxonomy): domain Eukaryota; kingdom Metazoa; phylum Arthropoda; class Malacostraca; order Decapoda; family Palaemonidae; genus Palaemon; species Palaemon carinicauda. Next base: position 31,843,402 of record NC_090745.1, read on the forward strand.
ACCGTCAGAGGTTGATCCTCTGTCTCTTGTCGACGTTGTGGTGTCAGAGGTATCCAATGCGGTATCACCCATCACCTCTGCCTTTTCAAACCCTACGTTAGCTGACGGCTTAGTTTCTCCCGTTCCTGTTCAACCTACGAGAGAGAAACTAAGTCCATCGTCAGTCTCTCCTGCTAGTGTTTCTCTCCCTTGGGGGAGTTCACTTACAGAGACTCCTCTTCGGAGGACTGCAAAAGGTCAGCTTGCTGATCCAACGGCCCCCAGAGGGGGCATTCGTCGGAAGACTCGCCTTCCTCTTCGCCATAGAGGCCTTCCTTCACCTGCGGTGAGGAGGCGCCTCTTTGGTTCAACATCTTTGTTGCAGTCCACCGCAGAGGAGCCTCGAGAGCAATCATCCATCACTGCTCCTGCATTGGTTCTGGACCTTTCTGCAGATCGTTTGCAATCTCCTTCAGTGAAAGATCGTCCTTCCATCTGACAGACCTGCCGACCTGCCGTCACCGTTTCTACATGGTCCAAACAAGGCTCCACTAAAGCACGCTATTGCGCGCCAACCACATACGCGCTACGTGCCAACGAGACCTGACGAACGCTCCTTAGTAGCTCGTCAGGCCCCATCACTAAACCCTGACACATACACTCCAACAGGAGCATAGCTCTATCACGCGCTATGCGCGCCCTCATGCACATATGCGGCCACGTTCTCCTGCGTGCTAGGTCTTGCGTGCGTGCCCTACACAAACTGTGCCCACGCACCCTGCGCTTATGTGCCAACTTTCTCCTACGCGACCATGCCAGCTACGCGCCAACTTTCTCCTACGCGACCGTGCCCAGCTGCGCGCCAACACTCACCTGCGCGTCAGCGCTCATACATGCACCAGGAAAAACCTGCGCGCCAACGATCTACTGTAAGTAGTACTTCTGGGAATTCAGCAATGCTGGGTTCTCCCATGCGCCAACCAGTACCAACGCGCCAGCGCTCACCTGTGCGCCAACATTCTCCCGTGCGCCCCACATGATTCAGCTGCGCGCCCGCGTGCTAGGGATCTTTCTCCTGCGCGCGTGCGCGCCCTACGGCTGGTATAGGTGCGCGCAAACTCTCTCCCACGCGCCCGTGCACTCAACATGTCAATCCTGCATGCGCGCATGCCAACAGTCTCCCACGCGTGAGCCCCGATATTCTCCTTGCGCAAGCGCCATTATTCTCCCTTGCGCAAGCGCCATTATTCTCCCTCGCGCGAGGGTCAATATCCTCCCGCGTGTGGGACTACTGAACGACGCACAGCAAGGTCGCCATCGCCTCATTCCCCTCCCCGCAAGCGCATACCACCGCGCATTGTTGGAGAAGGGAAACATCCAGAGGGGTCCAGGATCTCAAAGCCTCCACAGGCGAACCCACCAATGATGGTGACTCCTCCCAGGGATCCTTCAATCCCTGTCCCTTCAAGGGGTATGTCTGACAGCGCGTCTGTCAGCCAACAGCCCTGGTTCAGTGCACTGATCAGAGCCGTAACGCAGGCTTTCAAGCCTGTCTTCTCTGAATTGGGACACAGAACCATGGCTTCTTCCACCCCTTTGAAGAGAAAAAGAGGAGTTCCAGACGCGGTCACTTCCCCAAGGACGAAACTGACTCCATGCAGATCTTCGAGACAAGTTCCTTCTTTTCCTCAGACTGCCTCTCCTTCCCTTTTGGACGAAGATTTCCCGTCCCCAAGGGAATCACGTGAAGAGAGACTTTCCCCCATCGCACCAATGGAGGAAACCTCTCCTCGCGCCGAGAGATCTACTCAGTCGGGGATTGAAAGGAACATGCCACCCTCGTCAATGTTGGAGTCCTTCATCCTTCCCAGGAAGGAATCTAAGGACTCCAAAATATTGCCGAAGTCCTCTACTAGGACTAGGATGGAGCTAGGTAGCCACTAGGGGAATGTCCGCGACTCTTCCCAAGAAGAGCGTTTGGGGATAGAAGGAGACTTCGCTGCAAGTCCTACAGCATCCAACATCCGAAGTAAAATTCGAGCAAATTTTTGACTCGACACCCGAATTTTATTTCGACACACGAAGTAAGCAATTTTCGTCGTACTGGTTGTATCCGAATTTTTCTACACGCGAAGTACAATTCGAACACGTTCCTACTCTACACCCGAATGTTTTTTTCGACACCCGAAGTAAACAATACTCGTACGCGTAGTCGGTGCTCATAGCGCCTGAAGTGTTTTTTATTTCCGCCGATAGAAGGCAGCACTTCGACCTCGGAGGGACCCTCAATTAGCGCGGCTTGGGTCAGTCCTCTGTTCTCGTCAGCTTCTTGCGGTTGTGCTCTGTGCGTTCTGCTATTAACTGTGTTTTAATCGTGATTTTTTACTTGCATCCTTTAACGGTAATTTACGTAAAGTATGGGTCCTAAAAGGCTTAGTTTTGCCAGTGGTAGTGGTAGTGCTGAGAAAAGGAAGAAGGAAATGCTTTCTATAGACGTTAAGCAGGAAATTGTTGAAAAACATGAGCGTGGCGTCCGCGTGAGTGAACTTGCTAAACAGTATGGCTGTATGTTACGATCCTCGTGGGGATCGAACCAGATTCTTGTGAATTGATTAATGAAATGGGGACTTTTCAACTGACAACCAATTAGAAACAATAGGAAATATAGAAAGAAAACTCGCAAAAGAAAACATAATTTTATTTACAACTAGTCAAAGGTGAATGTTTCTTAATTGAGTACTTAGGAAGCACTGAACTAAACAAAGAAAATATATTTGATTAAACTACACTCCAGCAAATAGGGGAAGAGTCAAGATGGTAGATAAATAATACAAAAAGAATATACTACTCTAATCAGCAGCTCTCGACGGTTGACAGGGACGGAGATATCTCAGGTCTGGCGTTTTGTCGTTGGTAATGAGGGCGGGAGGCAACTCGTTAGGACATCTCGGACAAAGCTGGTTACATCTGCATTCTGGTCCTTACGCCTTCTCTTCTTCACTCAGCTTGGTCGCCCTCTCTCTCTCTCTCTTTCTTTCTTGGGTTTCTTCCTCGTCTCTTTTTCGTACTGTCTCTGGCTCTTGATCACGTGGAAGTTTATATATCCCTGTATGGGAGGGGTTAACTATGGACAGGTCCATATAAGGAAATTTTCTCGTTTCTTCATCCTCATTGGTGTTCCTTGAAACCGCTGATAACACCTAGGCGAATGCTCTGCTGGTGTAATCAAATTCCATAACGTTGACTCCTTCAGCTAATGTATATCTTTCGGCGACACACTGTTATTCTTGTCCTATGGGTTCCTTGGTGCTCTATAGACAGGGACTCGTTGTGCTCAAAGACCTCCAACCTAGGCACATAACTTGACGATGACAGCTTCAATAAACAATAGCGGGACCTTATCTCTCTCTCTCTCTGCTTCTCTAAGAGTAGAAAAATCACGTGTTTTAACATTCTTTCCTATATTATTCTATCTACCCATGACACCATAATATGTCGACGATCTCGACAATCCTTAAACAGAAGGAAGCTATTAAAGCAGTGAAACCTTCTAAGGGGATCACCATAATTTCAAAACGCCGTAGCCCTATCATAGAAGAGATGGAACGACTTCTGCTAGTGTGGATCAAGGACAGAGAGATCGTTGGCGACACCATCACCGAGACCGTCATCTGCGAGAAGGCGCACGCCATCTTTACGGACTTGGAGGAGGAGAGCTCTGGGGTTGATGCTGGGGAGAGTTCAACCGTGCCTTCCTCAAATGATTTCAAGGCATCTCGTGGCTGGTTCGAGAAATTTAAGAAACGGTCCGGGATTCATTCAGTTGTTCGCCATGGAGAGGCTGCTAGTGCGGCCACAAAGGCTGCAGCTGACTTTGTCAAGAACTTCGAAAGGATCGTGCAGGAAGAAGGCTACGTAGAGCAGCAAGTGTTTAATTGTGATGAAACCGGGCTGTTTTGGAAGAAGATGCCGAGTCGAACCTACATCACCGCCGAAGAGAAGAAATTGCCTGGGCATAAGCCAATGAAGGATCGGTTGACTCTTGCCCTATGTGCCAACGCTAGCGGGGACTTTAAAGTCAAGCCCTTACTGGTTTACCATTCCGAGAACCCTAGGGCCTTTAAGGCACACAACGTCGATAAGGACCAGCTTCATGTTTTCTGGCGATCCAACTCGAAGGCCTGGGTCACTAGGCAATTCTTTGTGCAATGGGTTAACCAAGTTTTCGGCCCTTCTGTGAAGAAGTATCTTCATGAACAGAAATTGCCTTTAAAGTGCCTGCTATGCCTTGACAATGCACCCGCTCACCCCCCCGGACTTGAAGATGATATCTTCGATGAATTTAAGTTCATAAAGGTGCTGTATCTTCCACCGAATACCACCTCTATCCTCCAGCCCATGGACCAGCAAGTCATCTCTAATTTTAAGAAGCTGTACACCAAGCACTTATTTAAGCAGTGCTTTAATGTCACGAAAAGCACCAACTTAACTTTGCGTGAATTTTGGAGGAGCCACTTCAACATCGTGCACTGCTTGAAGATCATAGATCAGGCTTGGGTGGGATTAACTCGACGGACCCTCAATTCTGCCTGGAAGAAGCTGTGGCCTGATGCAGTTTCTTCCCGAGATTTCGAAGGTTTTGACCCCGAACCTGATCCCGTGTTGGGTGCAGCGGAAGTCGTAGAGGAAATCGTCTTCCTTGGCAAGTCCATGGGTCTGGAGGTCGACGCAGATGACGTTACGGAACTCGTCGCCGAACATCACGACGAACTTACCACGGATGAGCTCAAGGAACTCCAGGCTATGTCTGAGCACATGAGTGATGATGAGGAAGGGAGCGAGGAGGTAGAACATGTGTTAGGTTCGGCGCATATAAAAGAGGTGTTAGGAAAATATCAAGACGTGGTCGACTTCATCGCCAAATACCACCCAAAAAAATTGCAGGTTTGTCGTGTAGTTTCGCAGTTCGATGATGTTTGCCTAACTCACTTTCGAATCATTCTGAAAAGCCGTACCAAGCAATTATCTATCGATAATTTCTTTAAAAAAACTGCGAAGCGAACTCGTGATGAAGAGGATGTAAGTGATTCGAAGAAAACGGCAAAGAGTGAAGCGGAAGAAAGTGAAACAAAGAAAACGGCAAAGAGTGAAGCGAAAGAAATTCAGTCAATTTTAAGTGTAGAGAGTGAAAGTGATTAAAATTACGTAATCATCAAAAAGAAAAAAAGAAAATGTAAATTTTAAATATTAAACTTAGCCGGTGAATATATAATAGCTGACGTCTCCGACGGCTCGACAGATTCCCAAAAACTCGCGAGCGATTGCCATGAAGGTAGCGGGTGTGCCCACCAGCGCCGACTATCGGCCAGATACCGCATATACATGTAAACAGCTCCAGTTCTTCTCTGTCGGTTTCATCGACAAGTCGATTCCACTCGCTTTATGACCTCGAGTTTTCTACCGAATTGGTGAAGTACTTGGTTTTGGTTTTATTGCTTTCGCCGTGTTGGATTATTCAATACTATCCTCAAAAGAAATGCTTTTGAAAGGAGAGTAAAAGTGTTTTGCCCTTGCTTTTTTTTTTTTATCTCTGGTTTTTCCATAGAGTAAAGATGGCCGACCCTTCCCTCAGTGTACGGAAGTGTGTTTTAGGCTTTTAGTAATTATTTTATCACGTTAAAAATTATTGTTGATAATTATAGATTTTCCTCTATATATTTTATATCTCACCCGCCTTTATTAGGCCTCTTCGATTAGCTTTCCATTTATACTAAACATCAAGATAAATTTTATGTTTTTGTTTATATGCGGCCTTTACCTCCGAGATGTAGGCGGTCCTAACTTGGAAACCGAAGTTAAACAACGTTGAGCCCATTCAACTTTCATTTTCGTTAAGTTTAAATCATTTGCTCTGTAAGAGTTATGAAATGAATATTTTTTAGAAAATATTTTAAGAAAGATATTCTTTGAATAGTCTTCGTGCTGTTTTTTTCAAAGATGAACTAACGTTTGGTTTATTTATGCTACGCAGTTTGCGCTCTATCGTTACGATAGAGAAAGAGAGAATCACGGTTTCACTTTGCAGAAAGAGTAAATCGATTTTGACGTTTTGTTCATTCTTCTTTCAAACTGAAGTGTTTTAAATACTAATTTAAAGGAACTTGTTAATTTTCATTTTCTTAGTCCTTTCAGTTTTTTCCTTTGGTCAAATAACCTGTTTATTGACGAAGGGTGAGTGGGCTTTTCTCTTGTATGTGACGAGAGAGAGAGATAGAGAGACGGAGAGAGAGAGAGGAAGAGAGAACGATCCGATCTTTATTCTCGTCCCAAGGGAGTTTAGGAGCGAGTAACGTTGTTCTCGATTCAGTTTACTCTCGTCCCAAGTCTCTGTACGGGGAGAAAGGATAAAACGTTTTTAGTTTTTATTCTCGTCCCGTCCCAAGGCACTGTACGGTGAGAGATTGAAAACGTAGTCTTTAATGAACTAGTGTTTAGTCTCCTCCCCAGTCACTGATCCTTTTTAACTTTATATTTTTCCGTTTTATTCGATATATATATTTACTGATTTTTGCATGTACTAATGTGCTTACATTATACGACTCATTTCGCAATTATCACCTTTTGATGTAAGGGAGAATTGCGTGCTTCAGGTAGAAATCAGTTTTATTCATGCCTAATGTGAAATTATTGAAAAATACGATATCAGTGAAGTAAGTGCAAAAAACAGAAAATCGTAGTGATAAAGTGATAAGTGCGCAAAGTGTTTTTAGTGTTGCGACCAAGGGTTCGTCTGTTCGTGCTTGTCGTTCACCTAGTCCGAGACCTCTTTCAGGCTCCCCTGCACCAGGGAGAAGTAATGTCGTAGGACTTAAGGGGACGAGAGGCTTTAACCAACGAACAGACGTTCCCTCTGTGGTATCGGGCGTGTCTCGTCAAGATCGCCCCTACCATAAGACGAGCGAGGCTGTTTTCTCCTCGTCATCCGAAGGCTTCTCGCAAAAGAAACCTTGGAGCAAAGTTTCTAGACCCTTAAAGCGGAAGTCAGTCCCTTCAGGACAGGTCCAGCATCCTGGCTGTAGCCATGGGGACAGCTCTGACCCTTTGCAGTCGTCGGAAGACGGTTCGCCTATTAAACGCAAGCGTAACACGGGGTCCGAGGGTCGCGGTAAAGGCAATGTTTTGCCAACACAGACGTTACCGTCGTTTCGGCCCATTCCGACTCCCGTTGATCCTAAATGGGTTGTCCTGCAGGACATGCAGACTAAGCTTGCCTCCCTTATGGAGAAGTATGACGTTGAGCAGGTTCACGATGAACCTTCGCTTTCGAGTCGCCGTTACGCTAAACGAGACTCTGGCTGTCAGCCGCCCAAACGAGCATTTACTCGTCCTTTTGACGTTATGAAACGTGATGTCGGTAGTTTGTCACGTCAGTCACGTGACTTGGATCCTCACTCGCTGCAGTCCCGTGTTGACTTTCAGCCGCTGCCGCAGCCTCGTGTTGACGTTCAGCCGCTGCCACAGTCTCGTGTTGACGTTCAGGACGTTCGCCAACCAGCTCAGTTGCCTTGTTTTGACGTTGAGCGTCAAGCACCGCAGTCAAGGGTTGTTTTGACTGCTCAGTCTAGGCAGTCAAGGCAGTCTCGACTTGACGTCGAGCGTCCATCAACTCCTGTTGTAGTTGCTGCTCAGTCCTTTCAGCAGCGACATGACGTCGCTTCCTTGACTGCTACTGCTGCTCCTTTGCGTGTGGACTTTGCTTGTCAAGCATTGCCACCGCGGCAGGTCTCTCCTTTTCATGAGACTCGGCAATTGTCGGACGAGGTTCCTTCAGATGAGGAAGTTGCTGATCCTCCTCCTACTGATATTCCTTTTGGGACTTTGTCAGACGGAGAGGGGCCTAATCTGTTCAGCCCTCTATGGACTTTAAAAAGATCATGCTGATTTTTAAGGATCTTTGTCCGGACCATTTTGTAACTGCTGCTCCTCGTTCGCCTTCGTCAGAGTTTACACTAGGCCTAGCTACTTCGAAGCCGTTGTTGTCTAAGCTAGTGCTCTCTCGCTCTTCTAAGAGAGCTTTACGTTTGCTAGGCGACTGGTTGATCACCAGGAGGAGTTTGGGGGAGACAGCCTTTGCTTTCCCTCCTTTTAAACTGGCTTATAGAGCGAGCGTCTGGTATGACACGGGAGAAGTTCTCGGCTTGGGAGTTCCTGCCTCTGCCCAGGGAGACTTCTCAAGCCTCATAGACTCTCCCCGTCGCCTGGCCATGAGACGCTCCAAGATTTTATGGTCGGCTTCAGAGCTAGACCATCTCCTGTTAGGAGTTTTTTTTTTTTTCGAGCGTTTGAAGTTTTGCTGTACAATTATGTCATGCATGAACAAGGCTATCAGGGATGGCTCCAATGATCTGGCAGCCACGTTCTCTGCAGGAACAAGGCTATCAGGGATGGCTCCAATGATCTGGCAGCCACGTTCACTGCAGGAGTACTTAAGATGTAAGTGCGCTCAATGTGTTCATTGTCAAGACAAACTTCACGATGAAGACTACCAAATCTGTCTTGGCAGCATTAAGGGAAGGCGACTGTATGGTCTCTCTCGACCTTCAGGATGCATACTTCCACATCCCGATTCATCCAAACTTTCAACTACATCTGAGGTTTGTGGACGGGAAAGTAATGTACCAATGTCAAGCACTGTACTCCGACCTCATTCCTGCTCCTCTTGTTTTTACAAGGCCCTGGCAAAATGTAGCAAGCTTTCTACATTTTTTGAGGATTCAGAGCCTCCCTTTATTTTGACGACTGGCTAATCAGGGCGTCGTCATTATATCGCTGTCTGGAGAGCCTCTAATGGACATTAGACCTAACCAAGGAGCTAGGTCTCATAGTGAACGTAGAGAAGTCGTAACTTACAGTACCCCATCCCAGACTATTCTTTATTTGGGAATGGAGAGAGTGTCTGATTTTTCGGGCCTTTTCGTCTCCCGCAAGAATGGAACAAGCTCTGTTAAAAGTCCTTCACTTGCAAGAGAAAAACAGTTTCTCTGTAAGAGTTTGAACTAGCCTCGTGGGAACTCTTTCATTGCTGGAGTAGTTTATCTCTCTGGGGAGACTCAACCTATGCCCTTTCCAATTTCACCTAAACCATTGGAACAAGGAGAAGGGCTTAGTGAGTATCTCTTTCCCAATCTCCAACTCAGTCTAGACATGTCTGACTTGGTGGGACAGCAACATCAGACTTCGAGAAGGTCTTTCTCTTGCGATCAAGAACCCAAACCATGTGTTGTTTTCAGATGCATCGGATTTGGGTTAGGGAGCTCCACTGGACAGTCTGGAAGGCTCGGGTCTTTGATCCACGGATCAGAAGGAACTCCATTTTCTCCTTTGGCGAGATTTGTGCTAGGAAAATGAATGTCTTGGCGGACGGCCTCAGCAGAAGAGGACAAGTCATCTCCATGGAGTGGACGTTGCATAAGACTGTGTGCGAGAAGCTATGGATGACATGGGGTCAACCCACCATAGATCTTTTTGCGACTCTCTCTGACAAAGAGGCTCTCGACTTACTGCTTTCCAGTTCCAGATCCAGAGGCAGCCCACATAGACGCTTTCCTGCTGGACTGGTCTCACCTGGACGTTTATGCCTTTCCACCTTTCAAGATCCTAGACAAGGTGCTGCAGAAGTTCACCTCTCACGAAGGGACCAGGTTGACATTGGTTGCTCCACTCTGGCCCGCGAGAGAGTGGTTCACAGAGGTACTTCAATGGCTGGAAGACGTTCCAAGGAGTCTACCTTTAAGGATGGATCTCATACGGCAGCCCCACGTAAGGGATCTTCATCAAAGCCTCCCCGCGCTTCGTCTGACTGCCTTCAGACTATCGAAAGACTCTCAAGAGCTCGAGGATTTTTGAAGGAGGCAGCCAGAGCGATTACGAGAGCTAGGAGAGCTTCTACCATCAAAGTATACCAGTCGAAGTGGGAAGTCTTTAGAGACTGGTGCAAGTCATCATCTATTTCCTCTTCCAGTACCTCTGTAGCCCAAATCGCAGACTTTCTCCTACATCTGAGAAATGTTCGCTCCCTCTCAGCGCCCACTATTAAGGGCTACAGGAGCATGTTGGCGTCTGTATTCAGACATAGAGGCTTAGATCTTTCCAATAATAAAGATCTCCAAGATCTCCTTAAGTCTTTCGAGACCTCTAAGGAGCGTCGTATGGCAACTCCTGGATGGAACTTAGACGTGGTCTTAAGGTTCCTAATGTCCGACAGGTTTGAGCCATTACATTCAGCCTCCCTGAAGGATCTCACCCTCAAGACGCTTTTCTTAGTGTGCTTGGCTTCAGCTAAAAGGGTCAGTGAGATCCATGCCTTCAGTAGGAACATCGGCTTTTCCACAGATAAAGCTACATGTTCACTTCAGCTTGGTTTCTTGGCCAAAAAATGAACTGCCTTCTCGTCATTGGCCTAAGTCATTTGATATACCTTGCCTATCAGAGATCGTAGGCAACGAGCTTGAAAGAGTACTGTGTCCAGTTAGAGCTCTTAAGTTTTATTTAGCTCGTACCAAATCCTTACGAGGTGGATCTGAGGCCTTGTGGTGCTCAGTTAAGAAGCCATCATTGCCTATGTCTAAAAATGCTTTGTCGTATTTTATTAGATTTTTAATCCGAGAGGCTCATTCTCACTTGAGTGAAAAAGACCGTTGCTTGCTTAAGGTTAAGACGCACGAAGTAAGAGCTATAGCAACTTCCGTGGCCTTTAAGCAAAACAGATCTCTGCGAAGTATTATGGACGCGACCTTTTGGAGAAGCAAGTCGGTATTCGCGTCATTTTACTTAAAAGATGTCCAGACTCTTTATGAGGACTGCTACACACTGGGTCCATTCGTTGCAGCGAGTGCAGTAGTGGGTTAGGGTTCTACCACTACATTCCCTTAATTCCAATATCCTTTTAATCTTCTCTTGAAATGTTTTTAATTGGGTTGTACGGAAGGCTAAGAAGCCTTTCGCATCCTTTTTGATTTGGCGGGTGGTCAAATGTCATTTCTTGAGAGTGCCCAGATTAAGGGTTTTGATGAGGTCCTGTTGTATGGGTTGTCGCCCTGGATACTTCAGCTCCTGGGAGTCTTTCAGCATCCTGAGAGGATGGCTGGGCTTCGTGAGGAAAGCGGACTATCAAGGCAGAGTAATCGTCAGAGTCAGCTTCCTTACTAGGTACCTATATTTATTTGGGTTTTGTTATGATATAACTGTCAAAAACTCTAAGCATATACGCCGTAAACTGTATTAATACTGGTCTCTACCCACCACCATGGGTGTGAATCAGCTATTATATATTCACCGGCTAAGTTAAATATTTAAAAATGATATTTTGATTATAAAATAAATTTTTGAATATACTTACCCGGTGAATATATAAATTAAAGGCCCCCCTTCCTCCCCGATAGAGACCCAGCGGAATGAGAAGAACTGGAGCTGTTTACATGTATATGCGTTATCTGGCCGATAGTCGGCGCTGGTGGGCACACCCGCTACCTTCATGGCGATCGCTCGCGAGTTTTTGGGAATCTGTCGAGCCGTCGGAGACGTCAGCTATTATATATTCACCGGGTAAGTATATTCAAAAATTTATTTTCTGGGCTCGAACCTGTGCCGCCCAGTGAATAAGCTCCATTTAGCACTTATTCTTAGGTAATTTACTGCTAAATATACCAGAGAAAAAATGTAAAGGAGTGCTAGGTTAACTAGCTCGCTCACCTATTGGTGTCGGTATAAAATTGGGCGTATAATCCAGAGGTCCCGCACTATTTAGATTCATCCACGACAGAAACCCCAATAGAGGAGAGCCGTTCAACCTCACTCGGTACTACTAACACTGCATCCGCTCAGAACCCAACTCCTTTTAGCACGTCTTGTGTTGTAACCCGCTTTTTTGTTGTGCTCTCGTTTTTCCACTTATTTTCATTGGATTATGGCTTCTTCGTCGGTTTCCCAGGAGACACCGTCTAAGTTAAGTACCAAGCTTGGTTTTGCTGTGTTTTGAGCAACCTAGATCGTTTAATATTTGAATTATAGGAGTTTATTCTCTTCGTTCATATCGATCTTGCTTGATTCCACTTACAGTTGGTACTCCTGTTTTGAGAGCTTTTAGTTTCACTCGCGGTGTTACTATATGTATTATTTTTATTATTTTTATTATTAAATTTTATTTGTTATTGTGGATATTCATTATTTAGCGTTTAGAACCCTCGTGGTTCACTTTTTGGGCCGATATCATTTACGTATCGTTATGGCTGCCGACCTTCGTTGCTAGGCGGCAATGTTATTTTTTAAGCCATCAGGTGTGTCTTTTGTGATTTAATTATTATGTTGCATGCCTTGCCCAAAAAAAATTTTTATGTGTTTATTTTATATTATCAACGCTATCACTATTATAATGAATATTGTGCTATTACTCCGTTTGATCTGTCTGGTTGGGGATCGTCAGTTGGTAGCCCTGCTGCTCCGTATCACGTGATCCTCCCCCATGCTCCCCCTCTCGCTAGGTGGGCGGCTAGGCTTCTCTCCCCCCCTCCCCTAGGGGACCGTTGCCTTCCCTCCTTTTAGAGGGGGTAGTTCAGTGTTTATGGACTTTGTCCTCCGGGTGTCCCGGCGGGTTCGTCTCTGTCTAGTCTGGTTGGCCACCGGTCAACAGAGTTGGATCCCGGTGCACCCTATTTTATATTCACTTATCACACTGGTTTATGTTATATGAAACCCTCAGGGTTCGGTTGGCGGTTCTTATCTACAGTTCCGCCCCCCTATTAATTTATAACAGTTCCTATGATTATATATAATGATTATATGACAGATCACTATCCCGGAGTTCCTATACGAATTGGTTTTGGATACTTTTATTTCCCGGCCCGGGGCTTAGCCTCGCCCCGGGAAATCAGACACCATGTGTCTTAATTTCTTGTTGTTGCATCCTTTTTTATGCTCCCGGCTTGACCGGAATGGATGGCTATACTTTAGTCTTAAGCTAGACTTATGTTTAGGCCCGGGTCCTCCGGACCCGCCCCTACTTAAGAATATTACAGTTAAGCTCTAATCTTGTGTTAGGCTTATGTTAGGCCCGGGTCCTCCGGACCCGCCCCTACTTAAGAGAATTACAGTTTCTCATATACTATTCTTTTTATAGATGGTGCATTGTCAGACGACGGCCTGTGCAGCTGTTCTACATCAGCCCTGCGGCCATACCGTCTGTCGGTCTCACGCCCTCTGCGGAGTGCAGCTTGAGGATGTCGTGGTATGGCACCCGGATAACTGTGTGGTCTGTTTTGACCTCGTTACCACCCTTGGATCTGACTCGGTGAGTCGCGTTGGCTATGTTGCCTTCTTATTTATCTTACCCTTTTTTGGCATACAGTGAACCCTCGCTACTTCGCGGTTCGACCATCGCGGATTCACCACTTCGCGGATTTTTTCCATAACCCATATATATACAGTAATATATATATATATATATGTATGCATGTATTTATGTATATATGTAGGTATGTATATGTGTATACATATAAATATATATATACAGTATATATATATATACACACACACACACACACATATATATATATATATATATATATATATATATATATATATATATATATATATATATATCTAAAGTAGGGAGATGTGATGTAGTTCTAAGGGAAAAGTATGGGAAATATGTCTGGGTAATAAGCAAAGCTCTACCTCCAGTTTGTTTCTACATTATGATAAGAGATAAATGTAAACAAAACATTGGTTGCCATTTTTTATCGTGCTTTTTAGCATGTTTAGGAAATGCATGATATAAAATCACCTTTAATATTTGTGCCTGTTTTAGTTTAGGGTACTGTAGTACATGCATTAAGTGTTCTGTACATTAAAGGGTAGTTTGTTAACAGTACTACGTACAAGGGAAGGTTTTAAAAGTCTGAATATATATGTTGAATAAATAGGTAAATATGGTGTCACTACTTCGCGGATTTTCACCTATCGCGGCCGCGACTGGAACCTATCTACCGCGATAAACGAGGGTTCACTGTACATACACTATTTAGTAAGATATCTATGGTCTTGAAGGACCACTGGGAGTCTTCCCTTTTTAATTCCCACTATTATTTCAGGCATCCCCGGAGCAAAAGTCTGCGGCTCGGGCCACACTGAAAGTGTGGGTTGGTGGTTTTGCCCGGAACGTGAAGTCCAAGCGGCCGTACGTCCTCTCCGAGGACTACTGTTCCTTGATTTACCCCAACGCCAAGTCTTCAGCCGCTGTGGCTAGGCATGTTGCAGCTCCCATCATTGCCCACATTGATGCCACCATAGCGGGGTTCATTGATCCAGAGCAGGATCCGTCGGACGCCCCCGGAGATCTAGAAGACAATGTTGCCTCCATGAACCTTGACGTGGAACCCATGTTATTGGATGATCCAGATACAGGTAGGGTGGTAAGTGAGGCAGGTGTTTCTGGCGCTGAGATTCCTATCCTCAGCCCCTCTCTTTCTTCTTCATCTGATCGCTCTTCCTTTCATGGTTTTTCTGGGGACCGTGATTCGTCCCAACGATCACACTCGGTTCCCCCCAAGAATAAGTCTAGAACCTTACCTAAAGCTCGTAAGCCTCATAAGGCTTCTCATGGTTCTAAGCAGAATACAAACCTGTCATCTAAGGCTTCTGGCTCCTCCTCTAAGTCTCGCGACCCGGGAGTTCATTCCGCCACTCCTGCTGCTAGCCCGGGCCTTTCCGAATCAGCCATGCTTCGCATCGTGTCGGAGATGCAGGCTAAGTTGGTATCAGAGATGCAGTCTAAGATGGACACGATGTTCTCTAACATCGGTCAGAGACTTGGGGCATTAGAGCAAGGTGCTCCGGAGCGAGTCCAAAGCTCTCTCATCCCGGATGCCTCTAAGCTCCCGCCGTTTGCCAAGAATAACCCTTGGCGTATGGCTCTTCATTCCCCGTTCTCAGACGGAATGTTAACTTTGGAGGGTCTTGGCACTCGTCCCCTAGAGGACTTTGAATTCTTTCCTCCTGGTCTGGCATTTCCATTTCATGGTTATGCCAGGCTTACCGAGGAAGCTTTGGTTCGGTTAGACAAGGTCCCCAAAGAGACAGTCATCTTCCCTAAAGAGCAAGCCCAATCTGTGTGGGCCAGATTCCTGAATGACATCGGCTGCACCAACACCATGTTGACGCCTTATAAGAGCTCCTTCACAATGTTCTTAATGGACAAAAACACCGTGACTCCATGTGTCAATAAGGTAGCAGAGCTTGCCTTCCAATATGCTCTGGAGGAGAAGCCCTTGCCTCCCATCCGAGAGGTGGATCCAATCTCCCTCCTTCTTCCTTCAGGCATTGAGTGTTGGGACAACGTCCATACCACCTTTACCTCTGGCAAGCTAGCAGCAGACTGTGCTTCAGTAATGTTTAGTGAGCGGCTTCCCCGTCTCCCGGAATCCCTCATTAAACAGGAGTATGATTCCCGCCTACGCGTTGGCCATACTCTGAACTTGGCCACTTCCACGGAGTCGATAGCCTTGACTTACGATACTGAGAGTATTTTTAAGTCTCTCAACAAGGCTACGTTGCAGTCATTATACTATGACCTGTATGACTTCGCTACTGCTAAACGCAGGTGTCGCAAACATGTCCTGGCAGAGGCGACTATTAGGCATGAACCTAATAAGCTTATCCGGTCCTCCTGTTGGGGTCCAAATCTCTTCCCTGAGGTTCTTGTAGAGGAAGTCTTGGCGGAGGCCACTAGAGTCAACCAGAGCCTTAAAGCCCGTTGGGGTTTGACTCCTAAACGTAAATATGACCCTGCAAATTACCAAGCCCGGGGTAGGAAGAAGCTCCGTCCATATACCTCCACCCAGTTCAGGCAACAGCAGAGTGGTTCGTCCAATTTCCGGCTGCCTCTTCCCCCATCTCCTGTTGCCCCTGCACAGCCTTCCACCTCTCAGGCTCCTTCGGACGACTATGTCACCGTTCTGCTCCCTAAGAGCCAGCTTTCCGGTGCCTCCGCCACTTCTCCTGCCTTTAACCAGTCTTATGAGGCTCATAGCTCTTCCCAGAGTTATGGTAGAGGTAGAGGCTACCACCGTGGTTCTAACCAGAACAAAGGCAGGGGAAGAGCCTTTCGCAGGGGAAAGAACTTCCGAGGCGGACGTGGAGGCAACTCCTCAAACCAATACTGAGGTGCAGCAGGTAGGGGGGAGGCTCTATGCCTTCCGCAACAAATGGAGGTTCAGTCCCTGGGCTTTCAGTATCATCTCCAAGGGACTGGGGTGGAGTTGGATTCAAGGACCTCCTCCTCCGAACAAATTTCATCAACATTCCACTCCGGACCTGGTCGAATTTGTCCAGGATCTTTTACAAAAGAACGCCATACAAGAAACGAAACACCTGAAGTTTCAAGGTCGGCTGTTCAGTGTCCCGAAGAAGGATTCAGACAAGAGAAGAGTGATTCTAGACCTATCCCTTCTCAACTTGTCCATTCAATGCGACAAGTTTCGAATGCTTACCGTCTCGCAGGTGCGGACCTTACTTCCCCGTGGGGCCGTCACCACCTCTATCGATCTTACAGACGCCTATTATCACGTCCCGATAGCGAGACACTTCCGTCCGTATCTAGGCTTTCGCTTAGGGGACAAAAGTTACTCCTTCAAGGTGATGCCTTTCGGGCTCAACATCGCCCCAAGGATCTTCACAAAGTTAGCAGAAGTCGCTGTTCAGGAACTCAGAAATCAAGGGATTCAAGTAGTAGCCTATCTGGACGACTGGCTCATTTGGTCAGACACCTCCCAAAATTGCCTAAAAGCCACTCACAAAGTCATCCATTATCTTCAATCTCTAGGCTTCCAGATCAACTTCAAGAAGTCCCGTCTTCTTCCAAAATCGAAGTTCCAATGGCTCGGCCTGCAATGGGATCTTATATCTCATACTCTGTGTCTTCCCAAACCCAAGAGGTTAGAGATTGCAAGGAACACCAAACGCTTTCTCAAAGACAAAGTAAGTTCCAGACGACTCCAAGAGAGGATTCTGGGGTCACTTCAGTTTGCCTCAGTGACGGATCTTCTTCTGAAGGCAAAATTGAAAGATATCAATCGTGTCTGGCGTTCGAGGGCGAACCGGAAGCTCCGGGACAGGAAAGTCCGCCTTCCTCCCATTCTACGGGAAAGACTTCTTCCTTGGACAAGAGCAAACAGTCTGTCAAAGTCAGTTCCCCTTCGATTTCCGCCTCCGAAGTTAATCATTCACACGGACGCATCCTTATCAGGTTGGGGCGGCTATTCTCAGCTCAGGAAAGTTCAAGGTCTTTGGTCCCCCTTGTTCCGCCAATTTCACATCAGTGTGCTGGAGGCCATGGCAGTTCTTCTAACCCTGAAACGTCTCGCTCTTCCCAAGAGACAACACCTTCGTCTGGTCCTCGACAGCGAAGTGGTGGTCCGCTGCCTCAACAGAGGCGGGTCAAAGTCAGGGCCTCTGAACCATGTTCTAGTAGCCATATTCTCCCTAGCAGCCTTGAACCGTTGGCATCTTTCAGCTGTCCACCTGGCGGGAGTCCGGAATGTAGTGGCAGACGCCCTGTCCCGGACCTCCCCTCTAGAATCGGAATGGTCACTCGATCTAAAGTCATTTCGGTGGATTCTCTCTCAGGTTCCCGGTCTCCAAGTGGACCTCTTCGCCACGGAGTCCAACCACAAATTGAGAGTATATGTGGCTCCCAATCTAGACCCTCAGGCTTACGCCACAGACGCCATGTCTCAGAATTGGGACATCTGGGAAAAGATTTATCTCTTTCCCCCGGTGAATCTTTTGCTGAAAGTTCTAGACAAGCTGAGATCCTTCAAGGGACAAGTAGCCTTGGTCGCACCCAACTGGCCCAAGAGCAACTGGTATCCTCTCCTGCGAGAGTTGAGACTATACCCTCACCCGATACCCAATCCGGTTCTGTCTCAGATAGTACAAACACGCGTTGTGTACGCTTTCTCAAACATTCAGAGCGCCCTAACTTTATGGACTTTATGAAGTTTGCGGCCATGCATGGTGCCAATATTGATCCTCAAAACACCCTGTTCCTAGAATCGGATAAACGGGATTCCACCATCCGCCAGTATGACTCTGCAGTTAAAAAGTTGGCAAAATTTTTGATAGACTCAGACGTGAACTGTATGAACTTGAACCTTACAGTCACTTTCTTTAGATCTTTATTAGAATCAGGTCTGGCAGCCAATACTATCACCACTATTAAATCTGCTTTGAAAAAGATCTTCCTAGTGGGTTTTAACATAGACTTATCCGACTCTTTGTTAGCTTCAATTCCGAAAGCCTGTGCCAGACTGAAACCGGTTACTCGTCCTACCCCGGTGACCTGGTTCCTTAATGATGTACTCAAATTGGCTTCTGATACCCTTAACAGTTCTTGTGATTACATTCCCCTTCTCAGGAAAACACTTTTCCTGGTGAGCTTGGCTTCCGGGGCAAGAATTTCTGAACTGGCAGCCTTGTCGAGAGACCCGGGTCATATTGAGTTCCTGCCTTCGGGAGAGGTCCTTCTTTCACCTAACAAATTCTTTTTGGCTAAGAACGAAGACCCTCAGAACAGATGGTCCTCCTGGAAAATTGTTCCCCTCACGCAAGACCCGTCTCTGTGCCCTGTTACTACTCTTAGGTCTTATTTATCCCGGACCTCCTCTAACTCCTCGGGGCCTCTATTCGTTAGAGAACAAGGCGGTACCATTACTATTAAAGGGATCAGGCAACAAATTTTGTATTTTATTAAACAAGCTAGCCCTGACTCTTTTCCTCTTGCACATGATATCAGAGCGGTTGCTACTTCGGTGAACTTTTTTCACCACATGAATTTTACGGACCTTTCCAGGTATACAGGGTGGAAATCACCGTCAGTGTTCAAGAAACACTACCTTAAACATTTGGAAGCCCTAAAATTTTCTACAGTAGCTGCAGGGAGCGTAGTTACTCCCAGGTAACTCACAGGTTAATGCCTTGTCTCTTTATCTCTCCCTCTTACCTGCCTCATTTATACCCTATTGTATTCGTTGGTCTCGCACCTGAATACTGTTATTATATTTGTAAATTTTTAAAACTCCTGAGTATCTGTATATATTATCACTCACGGCATTATTATACCTACCTTATTTGTCAATTGTCTACCAAGTGGATTTATGTTCATATTTAAGATACCCTTATAATTGTTTTTTGGTACTCATCTCTGATTAAAGCATCCTGTATTTCCCTTACGCTTATGTTTTTTCCTTTATTTTGCAAGTTTGGTGACATTTCTCTTGTATAGATTCACTGGGCGGCACAGGTTCGAGCCCAGAAAAGGGATTTTGACGTAGGAAAAATCTATTTCTGGGCGAGGGACCTGTGCCGCCCAGTGAACCCTCCCAGCTCCTCTCCCTTGGAGTCCCCAAACTTTGGGTGCTAAGGAGTTGGGTTCTGAGCGGATGCAGTGTTAGTAGTACCGAGTGAGGTTGAACGGCTCTCCTCTATTGGGGTTTCTGTCGTGGATGAATCTAAATAGTGCGGGACCTCTGGATTATACGCCCAATTTTATACCGATACCAATAGGTGAGCGAGCTAGTTAACCTAGCACTCCTTTACATTTTTTCTCTGGTATATTTAGCAGTAAATTACCTAAGAATAAGTGCTAAATGGAGCTTATTCACTGGGCGGCACAGGTCCCTCGCCCAGAAATAGATTTTTCCTACGTCAAAATCCCTTTTATAATCAAAATATCATAATAATATAAAATATAAAAATAAAAAAAAGTATAAGCTAAGTTATGTTAAAGTTCACTTAGTGTAAGTTAGAATAAGTTACGGTAGTGTACGTTTATCGTAGTTAACCTCTCTACCTCCTCGCCGCCCGTCCGTCACCTCTCTGCATAGCAAGACTAACAACACCTGCGCTGGAGTTTCTAAGGTAAAGTGATGCTAAAAACCCGTTTCTTATTTATCATTTTTTGCTAATTCTTCTTATTTACATGTCTATTATCTAATTTAGTGTGCATTATTCTCATGGGAAATTATATGTAGTAGTTTATTAAGAAGTTATCATAGGTTTTGGGCTCAACCACGGATTAATCCTATTTCAATGTATTCTTATGGAAAATTCGTTTCTACATCCGAAGTTGGTTCTGGAACGGATTAAATTGGTATGTAGAGGTACCACTGTACGATGTTTTTTCGTCCCCTCGTTACGACATTTTCCCCACCCTACGGCATCGAATTCGAAAATTCAAACTTAGCAGTTTTTACGCGTACGACTGTGCGAGTCACTCGCCTACCACCACGCTCATACGTCATTGCATACGTCACTAAGTAGCTGGTCTGCTATTGGTCAGCGTCACGGCGTCACTAAGATGCCGATACGCTATTGGCCGAAATCCCTCCCACAATGCCTGAGAGAGATGTTTAATCGCGCGCTCAGTTCAGAATCTCGTGTGCGTTTCGTAAAGATTTGATCTTGTGTGAGTGCTTGCGATATCGTATTTTTTGTGCAATTTAGTGTTTAATTCCAACTTTAATTCGTTAGCCATGGCCGAACCCTCAACCAAAGACGAGGCCGTTGATGATCCTGCCCCTGAGGGTGATGTTGAGGAAATAATTTCAATCGGGAGGTCCATGGGGTTTGTTGTTGATGAGGTTGACGTCCATAACCTTATTGAGGAGCACAGGGAGGAGCTTACGACTGAAGACTTGAAGGAGTTGGATGCAATGCAGTCGACCATCATTCAAGAAGAGCACAGCTCTAGTGGTGGCGAGGACGGGGGGGGGAGACTTAATTAAGAAACGACATCGGCAGAAATAAGGGAAGCTATAGGTTGGTATGAAAACCTTACAAGATTTATTGATAAAAACACCCAGAAAAACTTCACACAGGTTGTCTTCTGGAGAGTGTTAATGACAAGTGTATGAGTCATTTTAGAAATATTTTGAAGTCGTCAGAAACAGGCTTCTTTGGATAGATATTTCTCCAAAACAGAAGTGTCAGAAAGCAAAGATGATATAAGTGATTCTATTAAAAAAGCTAAAAATTAGTAATTTTTTAAGTGCTAAAAAAATATCATAAAAAAAAATTTCAAAAGACAAAAATAATAAAAAAAAGCATTTTTAATTTTAAGTGTTTAATAGTAAGAATAAATTTATTATTAAGTGTACATAACATAATTAGCATTGATACATTTTTATATCTGCCGTCTCCTCCCCCCTCTGTGTCCACCCACTACCAGCTCAAGTTACGTCACTCCAAAGGTGTACAGTACAGTATATAATTTTTATTTATAATGTAAATTAATTATATACTGTACAGTACATGTATATTATATATAAATATACTGTAGTACAGTGCTTACTATAATATTTTGTTACTAAATTTTAATATGTATATAAAATTTTGATAATTTTACCTGGGGTTTTGCACGCATTAGCTATTCTATTTCCCGTCATACGACATTTTCACCATACGATACCAACTCTGCAACGGATTAATGTCGTATGGCGGGGGTCTACTGTACTTAAGATTCAGCCTAGACAACAGAAAGTACCAGTTCAAGGTGCTGTGCTTCGGTCTCTCCACAGCACCACAAGTCTTCACCAGATTGTTCACCCTAGTATCATCTTGGGCACACAGGATTGGCATCCGTCTCCTCCGTTACCTGGACGACTGGTTAATCCTAGCAGACTCAGTGTCAACCCTTCTTCAACACCGATACAAACTTCTGAGACTTTGCCAAGATCTGGGGATCATGGTAAATCTCGAGAAGTCTTCGCTGCTTCCCACTCAAAGACTGGTATACCTATGCATGATTATAGACACCACTCTCCACAAAGCCTTCCCATCAGACGACAGGATAGCAAGGCTGAGGAAGAACTTCCAGCCCAATCGTGGTTACGTCTCCTCGGTCACCTTTCATCGCTGGCCCGTCTAGTTCCCAATGGTCGCCTCAGGATGAGAGCCCTCCAGTGGCGACTCAAGTCCTGGTGGAATCAAGCGTACGACTCCCCGGACATCCAGATCCTCATGGGACCTGCGGAACTGACGGATCTCCAGTGGTGGGTGGCAGACGAGAACCTACGAAAAGGAGTGGATCTTCTCGTCCTCCCTCCGGATTTGATGCTGTTTTCGGACGCTTCAAAAAAAGGGTGGGGGACCCACGTGCTGCACCACATGACCTCAGGCCTCTGGTTAGAGTCAGTAAAGTACCTCTGCCTAAATCTCCTAGAGATGAAGGCCGTCTTTTTGGCCCTTCAACAGTACCTGGCAAGTCACTCTGTGGTGGTGATGAGCGATAACACCACAGTAGTGGCCTACATCAACAAACAAGGAGGTACTTTTTCGCAGCAACTATCCCATCTAGCCGTAGAGATACTGAGATGGGGCGAAATCCACTCGATACCACTATCGGCACGCTTCATTCCGGGCAAAAGGAATGTGCTTGCCGACAACCTGAGCAGAGCCTCTCAGATAGTGAGTACCGAGTGGTCTTTGGATTATCTAATAGCCAACAAAGTCCTGACTTTGTGGGGATCTCCGACAGTGGACCTCTTCGCAACGGCCCTGAACTTCAGGCTCCCGTTATACTGTTCCCCAGTCCCAGACCCCAAGGCTCTCTGGCAAGATGCTTTCCAATGATGGTGGGACAACATCGACGTTAACGCCTTTCCCCCGTTCTGTCTGATGAGGAGGGTACTCAACAAGACCAGAACATTGGTCAATCTTTCAATGACCCTCATAGCTCCGCTATGGCATCACGCAACTCCTAACAGAGCCACCAAGAGAACTCCCTCCACGACACGATCTACTCAAACAACCACATGCCAACATCTTCCACAAAGCCGTAGGTTCACTATGGCTTCACGCCTGGAGATTATCCAGCATCTCCTCTCTGAGAGAGGATTTTCGCAAGAAGTTGCGATCAGGATGTCTGGATACCTGCGAAAGTCTTCAGCAGTAGTCTATCAGGCAAGTGGAAAGTCTTCTGTGGTTGGTGTCGTGGAAGGGGTATCTCTCCACTCGATGCACTATTCCAACAATAGCGGAGTTCCTCGTGTATTTGCGTGAAGAAATGCGCCTTTCAGTCTCGGCAGTGAAAGGCTATTGCTCAGCCTTAAGTCTCGCCTTCAGGCTGAAAGGAATGGACATTTCCTCATCGCTAGAACTTTCCCTACTCATACGTAGTTATGAACTTACCTGCCCTCAGTCGGAAGTGAGACCTCCCCCATGGAACGTGGTTCGAGTTCTCAGGTCTCTTAGGAGACCTCCCTATGAACCATTACGCCAGGCATCAGATCGCCACCTAACCTGGAAGATGGTATTCCGGCTAGCTTTGACCTCGGCAAAGCGAGTCAGCGAACTTCATGGTCTCTCGTATGACATTGCCCATTCAAGGGGATGGGGGGAGGTGACGTTCAGCTTCGTCCCTGAGTTTATTGCTAAGACTCAGAATCCAGGAGTAGCGGATCCTCGATTTGACTCCTTCCGGATTTCTAGTCTCTGTACTGTAACTGATGACCCAGACCATCTCTTACTATGCCCAGTAAGGAGCTTGAGGCTGTACCTCAAAAGAACAGCCGCAGCCTGTCCTTGTGTACCAGCACTATTCGTCAGCGCAGGAAGGACTAAGAGGAGGGTCACCAAGAACACCATCTCAGCATGGACTCGTAGGGTCATTGACCTGGCACTGAATCCAGACCCTCCTCCATCACGTCACCCCAGAGCACATGATGTCAGGGGCATAGCTACGTCCCTGGCCTTCATAAGAAATTTTTCAGTGACGCAGGTTCTTCAAGCTGGGGTGTGGAAACGTCAAACAATGTTCACATCCCACTACCTGAAGACGTGACCCACAGGAGACTCGATACGTTCTCTATCGGTCCTGTGGTGGCTGCACAACAGCTGGTTTAAAACCTCAAGCTCCTTATTGGACAAGTAGCAGAAGGTTTAGGGCATTGTTACCCGGTTTTAGTCCGTATGAATGAAAAGGTTTGACTGGCCCTTATTCTTTTCTTCATCATCCCCTCTCTTGGGGAAAGCAGCATCCTGGGTTCTCTGCATAGCTGACCTCAAACCACTGCAGGTAAACCATGCTCCCTTGTGTTCCTAGTATATTAATACTGTTACGTCCCCATACCCTGACAAGGTGGTATTGGGAAAGTCCTAGTCTATAAGTTTCCATCTAAAGCACTTCAGAACAACTTTCTAGGACGAGTCACTCTTCTTCATACCTTCACACACAGCTTGCGTAGGCCGCAGACCTTGCGTAGCAAGGTTTTAGCGAGGTGCAGGGACTCCTTATTTCTTGGGTGCTTACACACTCAAATAAGGAGTCCCCGGGCAAAGCCAAAAGCCAGACCGGCTGGGATATCCAACCTTCCTAATGGGTGAGTCACCCCTATTAAATAACGTGGTTTGTATTCCAGTTACGGAACAAATGACAAATTCGTAGATAATTTGTATTTTTCCTAACTATACAAACCTTAGCTGTTTAACCAAACTTGCCCTCCAGCCCTGTCCCCCTTGAAGTCCTACCTCCAAGCTAAGTGAGCTCAAGCACAGGTGTTTTGAGAGGGGGGGGGGGGTTAGCAAGCTACCCTCCCCTACCCCCGCTAACTAGCGGTGTGGGTAGTAAACCCTCGTTAAAAATTAATGGCTCGTCATTTCAGCTACGCCGAAAGTAATACCCCTATTAAATAGCTAAGGTTTATATATTTAGGAAAAATACAATTGTTCCGTAACCGAAATACAAACCACGCTATTTACATTGGGTTTACCTTTTAGCGTAGCTGAAATGGCGAGCCATTAGAATTTAACGAGGGTGTATTACCCCCGCGCTAGTTAGCAGGGGGGTAGGGGAGTGGTAGCTAGCTACCCCTCCCCCCCTCACACCGGTGAATTGCTTCACTTTCACTTTTGGCTCGGACATGGACAGACGTCTCTGTCTTTGTCCTCGCTTGGCAGCCATTGTTTGTTTTGTCTTTACTTAATCACTTACTTTTCTTTTACTCAATATATATGTAAACATTTTCTCATGTTTATGTATATATTTGAGTATAGAAATCAGTAAGTTTCCTTTTCAGAGTTTGTGGTTGTGTGTGTAGTGTACGATATCTCCGTGGAGCCCTCGGCAGTTAGGCCACCATGGTGTAATTTCATGGGTCGCGATCGAGTTTGACTTCGGTCTTTCTCTCTCTCTCTCTTGAGGTCGTTCACCCTTTTACTACGTTACTTACTACGCCTTTGCAGCTTCCTTCCCGTGTGGGGGGGTTGCTACGCCGTACGTTTTGTCTGAATTAGTTTATGAATCTAATTGTATTTGTTGATTTTTCAGCTTTTAGAACGATTCCTTTCGGGGTTTTCGTTCTTTCTTTAGTGTTCATTCATTTTTAAATTACATAATTACATAGTTACATAATTATAATTGTTATAATTCTGTGTTGGTTACAGCTCTCCTTCCGTGACTGTAAGTGGTTGTGAGGGCACGTGCCTGTTGTGTAATTCTTGTGTTCCTTTCCCTCGGGATTCCTCTTCGGAGCCTTCCCGGGGGAATGAATGTTAAGTAATGGTTTTTGTTTTATTTTATTTACAGTTACCGATCTAGTTCGTTTCTGTAATGTGACATCGGAGTGAGCTGTCTTGTTGAGGCCTGGAGATTCGGCTATTGCTGCCTCCCCTATAGATCTTCGTCAGGGGCGTGTTTCCTTCTTCTGGAAGTACTCCCGTGACGATTGACAGCTCTCCAGTTCATTTTAGAACACTCGGAGGCTCGCCTCCTTGGGTGGGTAACTTTCCTTCCGAGGGAAGTTTTTCCTGTCCAGGCTTGAGTTTTTACCCTTTTGGGGGGTTCTTCTCTTGCCTTTTTTTCGTGCGACTATGCTCTTGGTGCTGAGCGGTCGCACCTGCAGTTACGCTCAAGGGGCTGGGCAACTGCAGGAGCCCCTCTTCGGAGGAGTGCTCCTTTTAGGTCACTGGCTGACCCGTCTCTTCTACGAAGTGTTTCTCTTTCGTTCGCGAGAGAGTACACTCATAGAGACTCCTCTTCGGAGGACTCTTCTGCTGTTGTTGCTGTTGGCCTCCTTCGCCGTAAGGCTCACCGTCCGCTACGTCGTAAGGGCCTCACATCTCCCTATAAGGGTGCTAAGAGGCGCCTTTTTCAATCTCCGTTTCCAGCCTACAACTCCTTTTTCTTGATCTTCTGCCCCTGGTGCAGATGGACAGCAGTCTGACCTCGTCTTCCGACGGGCAACGGTCTTCCCGACGGACAACGGTCTTCCGACGGACATCAGTTTCCCGGCGGACAGGCTATGGTCTTCCGATGGACATCAGTCTCCCGACGGACAACGATCCCTTCGGGGCAAAGGGTTGCCTTCCATAGGGGTTCTTCCCTTGCGTGTCAGGGTTCCCCTGCGCGCCCTTCTGCTGTGTTCTCTCCTGCTCAGTGTTAGCGCACAGGCGCTCTCCTGCTCTCCTGCTCAGTGTTAGCGCACAGGCGTTCTCCTGCTCATCATCGCTTTCCTGATCGCTAGCGCGCTCCTGTTCGCCAGCGCTCTCCTGTTCGTCAGCGCTCTCATGATGATCATCTCTGCTGTTCCTGTTGGTTCCTGTTACGTGCCCTGTGCGCCCACGTTCGCCCTCGCGATCTAGAACTTCGGTTCAGGTCTTGGACAAGGACTCTTCTTCTACGCACAGGCTTCCACGCGTTGCCTTCTGCTCGCCAGCGATCACCAGCTCGCCAGCGACCATAGACGCTTCAACGTTCGGCTGCTCGTCAGCGATCTCCTACGCGTCAACGATCGCCATCGATCTGCCACGCGTGTCAGTTCCCCTGGACACCATCAGTAGTGATCTAGCGCTCGCCTGCTGTGGACCACGATCTCCGGTAGCTGAGTCTTGCCGTAGATCTTCCTCCTGCTCGCCAGTGCTCACCTTTACTTCTGTCCTTCTGTGTGCCAGCTTTCTTCAATCGCCAGCGCACATCTGCGCGCCCTTTTCTGCCACGCACCAATGGGCGCCAACGGTTATTTCTGACTATCTAGGATCGCCTGATTAACAGCTTGCTTCAGCGCTCACCTTCCTGATGCACCTGCGCGCCTTCTGTTAGCGCGATGCGCGCTAACCATCACTAGTCAACTCGCGTTGGCAATCGCCTACGCGCCCGCGCGATTCTTCACCTGCGCGCTAGCGTTTTGTTAACGCTCCACCGCTCGCCAACGCGCTGTCGCTTGCCGACGCGCCATCGCTTGCCGACGCGCCATCGCTTGCCGACGCGCCATCGCTTGCCGACGCGCCATCGCTTGCCGACGCGCCTTCACTCGCCTACGGGCTATCGCTCGCCAGAACGCGCCATCGCTCGCCAGAACGCGCCATCGCTCGTCAACGCGCCATCGCTCGTCAACGCGCCATCGCCCGCCTACGCGTCATTGGTCTCCCGATCGCCTGCGCTCACCCGTGCGCCCACGTGCCTGCGCGTCCACACGCCCACGTGCCCGCGCGACCGCATGTCCACGTGCCCGCGTGCCTACGCTCATGCGCGACCGCGCACATGCACTCCAATGTTCGCCCGCGCATGAACCAACGGTATTCCATCACGCGGACGGACAGTGTTCCGTCACGCGGACCGACGGTGTTCCGTCGCGCGGACCAACTGTGTTCCATCGCGCGGACCGACGGTGTTCCGTCGCGCGAACCGACGGTGTTCTGTCGCGCGAACCGACGGTGTTCCGTCGCGCGAACCGACGGTGTTCCGTCGCGCGAACCGACGGTGTTCCGTCGCGCGAACCGACGGTGTTCCGTCGCACGAACCGACGGTGTTCCGTCGCGCGAACCGACGGTGTTCCGTCGCGCGAACCGACGGTGTTCCGTCGCGCGAACCGACGGTGTTCCGTCGCGCGAACCGACGGTGTTCCGTCGCGCGAACCGACGGTGTTTCATCGCGCAAACGTCGGCTTGATTCCTGCAGTATCCATTGCTTGCCTACGGGTCATCGCTCGCCGGCCACCAGCTCTCGCCCTTCCTACCACGCTCGCCCTCCTTCTGCGCTCCTTCGCGCACTTTCATTTGCGTTCCTGCGTGCCCGCGCATGGGCGCTTCCACGTTCGGCCACGCGCAAACCATTGATTTACCATCGCGCGAGCGCCAGGGCGATTGCAACCGCGATTCCCGTTGGGGTTTCGCAGCATGGCCAGCCTGGCGAATCTTCTGGAGCCTATTTCCAGAACACGGCCTCACCCCGTAAGCGCAGAGCATGGCACATGCAAGAGCAGGAAGAATCTTCAGGGAGGTCTGAGCAACATTCTTCTTTCCAGAACCTGGGTAAGCCCTTCCCCGTCATTCCCTGGAAGGGTTTTGCCAGGGAGCTTTCCGTTCGGGATTTCTCCATCGGCCAAGGGGTGACTGGTTTACCCCTTCCTCTTCTCCATCTCGTGAAAGGGGCTTACCAGGTCCTTTCCCTCCTCGATTGCAACCCGAGGTTTTGTTCAAGGAAGCTACAGGAAGATCATGGGTACTTTTCCTCCTCTAGGGCTCAAGCACCTTGGCGTTTCGTCGCCAAGTTTCGAACTTGCGGGCAAGCTCGATGTTGGACCATCTGGACGCAATGACCGAGGGCTTCCTTTCGGGTGTCTCATCCGTGGATGTCGACGACCTCAGACACCCTTCCATGCTTGGCAAGAGCTTGTTTGTGCCCAAGGACAGAGACATAGACAGCGGTTGTGCGGAGGAAGTCGACTTCCGTTTTCACTCCTCCAAGGCGCTTTCTTCCAGACCCTGCAGGGCTCCAGCGCCTCTTTCTTTCACCCTCGTCGGCCTAAGTTATCGGACCGGCTACGACAACTGAGACAAGGTGTCCAATAGCAGTCCACTCCTGTCAGGAACAGGTAGCACGGGAGGCTCTCCTGGGGGGCATAATCCTAGAGGGAGCGGCAGAGTTCACGAACTCTAGGATTGGCAACCTCCCCTTGCAGGTTTCACGCTGGGAGGATGCCTAAGGTTACTCATCCGGATAACAGCTTCCCGATGCCGATTCCTGCACGATCTCCGTGATCAGCCAAGGATATCGCGCCTGCCATCTCTGTCAGCGAATTCAGTGTCACTGAACCTCTATGCCATAGGGTCGGCAAGAGTTTGCCCGTTTGGGCAGAATGATCCATGCCTTAGGAGAAGGTCCTCCATAGGATCGTCGATGGCTTCACCCCCCCCGGCTTCTTCAGTCGATCCTTTCTCTTAGGAAAGTATCTGAGACGGGAATTCCGTAGTCGACCTCTCAGCTCTGATCAAGTTTGTCGAACAAACTTCGTCCAGCGTGGAACAGCAGAATCGATGAGACTGGTAACGAGGCGACAGGACTCCTTAGGCCCTGGATCGGAAGGACGGGTACTTTCAGTTTCCATTCCATCCATCTTCCAGGAAGCTCTTGGAATTCAGCCTAGACTACAGGTATTCCTGCTTAAGATGCAGTGTGGCGATCCCGCTGTGGCATCGCAGGTTTTTCCCCAGAGAACTCTCCCTGCTTTTCTCATGGCCACTCAGGAGCAGGCTTCCGCCTCCTTCGCCTATTGGAGGTCTGGTCAACTCCGGTAGGCTCGGGTTCGACCTTCTTCAACGCCGGGACAAGCTTCCGGATCCTTACCATGAGTGGGGGTTCATGGTAATTTGCTAGGAGCCTTCTCTTCTTCGGCCTCAACATCTGGAGTATCTAGCCATAATATTAAGTCAACGGCCTTACCACGTTGGAAACCCTGCTTCTCGTCCGTCCAGCTAGGTTAAGCAACGTCGGTCTGGTCGGTACTTGGATGGGTGACCGCCTGGGGACGCCAGATTCTGTTGCCGCCTCCTCCGAGCCTTCCCTTCAGTTGACTGTGGCAAGGCTGAGAGTCGCAGTACCTGTTTTCAGTCAGGCAGAGCTTTCAGCCCTACCTTGGAACGTTTCCTAGGTCTCTTTTCCTCATTGACCCGTCTAAAGTTCCGAATGGTCGCCTCAGGATAAGTTCCCTGTGGGGCGGCCCAAGTTCCGGTGGTTTCAATGCAACGATTAACCGGACTTTCTCGCCCCTATGGGACGAGCGGAACGATTAGACCTGCAATGGGTGTTGACCTTTGGAACCTCTTGATGGGAGGGGATATTCTCGTCCTTTCCCCACATTTTTGATGCTGTTCTCAGACTCGTCAAAGAAAAGGGGGGGGGGGGCATGTTCCGGTCCAGGCCTATGGTCAGGACCTGAAGGATACCTCTCCATCCTTCAGGCAGGCTTAGGGGCCGTAGCCTGGCCCCTCTACAGATCCTACAGCTCCTGCCGAGTCGCTCCGTGCGCGACGACTTCATGGTACTGGCGTGTTCTAACCAGCAAGGGACGCTTTTTCATACCTTCGCATCTTGCAGTAGAGATACTGAGATGATTTGAGATCCTCTCAATACCACCATCGGCTCGCTCATTCTGGGCAGAGGAATGTTCTCTCCGACTATCCGAGCAGAGCCTCGTAGAGAGAGTGTACCTGGGGGTCTTTGACCTTGAGTAACCAGCAAGTCCTGGCCTGGGGGACCTGATCGCGACAGCTTGGAACCTCAAGCTTCCGCTGTTCTTCCCCCCAGTCTCAGACCCCGAGACTCTTTGGCAAGATGCATTCCGGTGATGGTGGGACAACATCGACGCCTGCGTCTTCCCTCCTTTGTTGTCTGTTGAGAATGGGTCTCAACAAGACCAGGTTGTCTGTCAACCTTTCAATGGCCCTGAGAGCTCCACTGGGATTATACGCAGAACGGTTTCCGGACCCTCTGCTTCCCTGACGGAACTCCTGGGAGAGCTTCTCCCACGGCACAGGCTACTCAAACAACCACACTGCAACATCTTTCACGAGCCGGGGCGTCGCTTCGGCTTCATGCCTGGAGACACTACGCCTCCTCCTCAAGAAGACACAACCCGCTACAGTCGCGGTACGGAGGTCGCGTCATCTGCGATAGTCATCCGCAGGGGTCTTCCAGGCGAAGTGGGGAGTCTTCTGTGGTTGGTGTCGTGGGAGATATACCTCTTCTCTTGAGGCCTCTTCTCCAGCAATAACGAACTTATTGCTTTTCGGCGGGAGGAAACTCCTTTCCGCTCTCGGCAATGAAGCCTGTCGCTCAGCCTTTCCTTGACCTTCAGGCTGAAAGGAATAACTTTTTCCTTCCCGCTGGACCTTCAGGCTGAAAGGATTAACTTTTTCCTTCCCGCTGGACCTTTCCTCGCTCATGCGAAGCTGCGAACGTCCCTGCCCTAGTCGGAGTGAGACCTCCAACATGGAGCATGGCTCGGACTTTTTAGTCCCTTAAGAGATCTTCTCAAGACCCTTTACGTCAGGCCTCTGATCGTATTCCGTCTTGGGGCTCCTGCTCACTCTGGCCGCGGCCAGTGTGTAAGCAATCTTCCTGGTCTCGTACGACTCCGCCCTTTCTAAGGAATGGGGGAAGGCAACATTCAGGTTCGCTCCTGAGTTGTTGGCTAGACTCAGAATCTTGTGGTTCCGGCCCTTCGGTCCAATTCCTTCAAGATTTCGAGTCACCACTCTGTATCTGATGACCCAAAACCTTCTCCTTCTTGCCAGTAAAGGAATAGAGGGGTTATCTTTGGGAACAGCTGCAGTTTGTCCTCACGTGCAGCCGGGTTGGGAGCACAAGAAGGACACGGGGGAGAGTCACCAGTATACCTCTTCAGCTCGGACTCAAGGACATTCATCTCAACCTGAATCCAGACCCTCCCCCGTCACGTTGCCCTACAGCACGATGTCGGATACATCGCAACGTCCCTCGCCTTCGAGTAATACTACTCTGTGACGCAGGTGCTACAAGCTGGAGTCTGGAAGCGTCTAATGACCTTCGCATCCCGCTTCCTGCAGGGCGTGACCCACAGGAGTATCGATACGTTTCTATCGCTCTGTGGTGGCTACACAACAGCTGGTCTAACCTCAGGCTCCTTTTTGGACAGGTAGCAGAAGGTTGAGGGCATTGTTATCAGGTTTTAGTCTGCATGAACGAAAGATATATGTCTGGCCCTTACTTCTTTCTTCATCATCCCCTCTACTGGGAAGCAGCATCCTGTCCTGGTCTCTGCATAGCTGACCTCAAACCTCTGCAGGTAAACCATGCTTCCTTGTGTTCCGAGTATTGAGTCAATACTGTCGCGTCCCCCATACCCTGACGAGGTGGTATTGGGAACGTCCTAACCCAGAGTTCCTTCTGGAACTCCAGGTCAACTGCCTAGGACGGGTCACACTTCTTCCTTCACACACAAGCTTATATAGGCCACACGGTTCCTTGCGGAGCAAGGAACTTGTGAGGTGCAGGGACTCCTTTTCTCGAGTGCGACTCACTCGGATTCTGAGTCCCCGGGTAAAGCCAAAGCCAGTATGGCTGGGGACTTTCCACTCTTCCTAAGGGGTAAGTCACCCAATGTAAATAGCGTGGTTTGTATTTCGGTTACGGAACAAATGACAAATTCGAAGATAATTTGTATTTTTCCTAACCATACAAACCTTAGCCATTTACATATATTTGCCCGCCAGCCCTGTCCCTCAAGACAAGTCCTACCTCTAAGTGAAAGTGAAGCAATTCACCGGTGTGTGATGGGGGGAGGGGTAGCTAGCTACTACTCCCCTACCCCCCTGCTAACTAGCGCGGGGGTAATACACCCTCGTTAAATTCTAACGGCTCGTCATTTCAGCTACGCTAAAAGGTAAACCCAATGTAAATAGCTAAGGTTTGTATGGTTAGGAAAAATACAAATTATCTTCGAATTTGTCATATTACCTACGAATTTGTCATTTTCAGCTTCTCAGTGGGGAACACTTCCCATCGGAGGATCAGTGGTTCTTCCTATTAGTGAATATTTTTGGCTGATTTGAATAATTGTAATTCTTCTTTTATTACAGTTACTCTCCGCTCCCCTTCTCCCGTCGATGTCGACCGGGGAAGGAAGGGCGCAGTTCTTATTTATGTCTGTTCCCCCGGTGGTCTCCCTTCCCCTAGTGGACTAGGTGTTCTTCCCGTGGGAGTTTTTTGTTACATAATTTATTTTATTTTTCCTCAGTTAGCAATGCAGTTCTTCTTCGTTCGACGAAGAGTGCCGATGGAGTAGAGTTGTTCAGTTCATGCCTGCGGAATCTGCTGTTGCTGCCATCTCTCAGAGGACGTCATCATGGGCGTCATCCCTTAGAAGTACGCCCGTGGCAGCATCTGGTCAGCACTTCATATTCGAGGAACTAGCTGTGGCTACACTTCCTCAGGCAGCGCTCTTGTCAGATCATCTTGAGCGCTACTAGGAGGTTCGCCTCCAGGGGTTAGACTACTCTCCCTTCCAAGTGAGGTGTTGTTTCTCCCTTCCAAGGGAGAACTTCCCTGCATCTTCATCACTTCATCGCCTCCAATTGCTGTTGCTGTCTTCGCCTAGACTACACTCCCCCCTTGCTGAGTCTCTCTTCCATTGTGGGCGGAGCATAGTCTCAGGCAGTTCTCTCCTGCATAGTGATCACCTCTCTTATTCGCGAGAGGGGCCATTCATAGAGACTCCTCTTCGGAGGATTACTACTGCTGACGACGCTGCAGCTAGTCCTCGGACTTCAGTCCTGGACTCTATTGTGGATCGTTCGCGATCTTCATTGGTGGATGTTCGCCCTTCCAAAGGGCACATCCCAGCCTCCTGAGCCCCTACCTAAGTGTGCAGCTGCGCGCCAACGCTCTCCAGCTCGCCAGCGCCCTGCAGTGCACCAGCGCTCACCAATATTTCGTTAGCGCCAGCCTGCTCCGTCACGCTCTACAGAGCGCTCACGCTCTCCAACTCGTCAGTGCTCTACAACGGCTCTGCTTGTCCTCGGCACAACCTCACCACCGAGAGCAACATTTGCCAGCTCGCCAGCGCTCACCAGCCAACCTACGATTGCTGGCACAACAGAGCTCACCGAAACCTCATCGCGCACCTGCGCAACTTCGGTCTCCTACTCGCCAAATGCTCTCCTGCGCGCCAGCGCTCTCCTGCGTGCCAACGCTTTCCTGCGCCAATGATCTCCTGCGCTCCAGCACTCTACTGCATGTCAGTGTCCTCTTGCGTGCCTGTGTCCTCCTGCGCGCCAGTGCTCTCCTACACGTCAGCGCTTTCCCGCCTGCTTGCCATCGCGCCAACCCTCTCTCGTATGTGCGTGCCAACACACGCGCGCACCAGTACTCTGTCCCGTGCACGCGCCAGCACTCTCCCGTACGCGCGCCAGCGCTGTCCTACGCGAGAGATTTCGCCCGTGATCGCGCCCTCCCGGTCTGCGCGCCTCCCCGCCTGCACTATCTCGTGACCGCTCCTGCTCATTCTAGAGAGACTGCACAGTACCTTACTGCGCGCAAACGCTCTCTGGCGCACTTGTGTTCTCAGATCCAGCGTTCGCGCAACCATGCGCGCGCTCCTGCTGCATTCTGGGGAGACTGCACAGCGCCTTACTGCACGCTAACGCTCTCCGGCGCACTTGTGCTCTCAGATCCGGCGCTCGCCAATGCACCAGCTCTTGCCTCCTTGCCAGCGCTCTTCTGCATATTCACCGAAAACTGCGCTGCAGCAGAAACTGAGCACCAGCATCATCCTATGCGCCAACGCTGGTCAACGGCCATACCACGTTGAAAACACCGCTTCTTGTCCGATTAGCGAAATTAAGCAACGTTGGGTCTGGTCAGCACTTGGATGGGTGATTGCCTGAGAACACCAGATGCTGTTGGCATTCCAACACTCTCCTGCGCACTCGCGCGAGAGGCTAAAAGAATGAAAACTTATTGATAGGTCACTATTGCCCCATTCCCCTCCCCGCAAACGCATTACAGCATGCCCGCCGGGAAAAAAAGGAAGAGGCTTCACAAAAGAGTGCAAGATCCTGAAGATTCCATCTTCCAAGGCGAATCGATCGCATCTACCATCGGTCGAGACTCCTCACAGAGAACTCTTGGTCCCTATCTCTTCAGGATTTTTTTCCTGACTGCCACTGTCAGCAAACACGATCTGAACGTTGCAAACAGCCTATCATTAGCACGATCGCCAATTTCTAGCTCATCTTCCACCAATGAAAAGTCATCAAGTGAGTGATCGCTAGATCACCGTTTGCTGATTACTAGCTCGCTGATCACCAGATCGCCAATTGTTAGCTCATCTCACTCTGATCATTGACCTCTAGTCTCACCAATTGCTAACGATCTCTGATTGCTAACGTGGCGATTGCCAGTTAATATCCAGTTGTCAGCTTGCTGATCACTAGATCGCCATAGGCAGCTCATCTTTCTCTGATCATCGACCTCAGGTGGCTGATCTCTGACCAGCCAATCGTCAGCTTGCTGATCTCTAGCTCACCGATCGAGCGCTGATCATCAATGGCCCTTTTAAAATTTTAGGTGTGATTCTTGACAGAAAATTTACTTTTGAGAAACACATTAGGTCTGTGTCTTCTTCAATTGCACAAAAAAATTTGCTTATTGAGAAAGTCTTACAAGATTTTCGGTGATCAATCTATTCTGAAGAAGTGTTTTGATTGTAGCTTCAGTCATGATGAATTAAATCAAGAAACGGGAAAAATACCAAGAGCACAAAAAATTACGACCAAGCGAGCAAGTCCAAAACAGAAGGATGTCCTAGAGGGCGCTCGTGGTAGGCGTTGGTGGCGTGGTTCAAGTGAGGTATCTAGGGCCTCTGTTACAGCCCTTCCCTTTGATGAAGGAATTATCTAAATGGAAGACAGCCTGTGAATAGTGGTTTTCACACGCCCCTGCTTTATAAACGACACCCACAAGGTGCTCGCGCGAGGGTAGTAACCTCTGCATTCCATGCTTTTATCTTTCTCTGGTATATTTGGAAGATTTATATCAGAAAAGTGTAAAGAAGGACCCTTTTCACCGGGCGTCACTGGTCTCTCCCCAGAAATAGATTTTTCCTTCGTCAAAATCCCTTAATTCTTTCATTCTACCTTGTTTTGGGTATTGTTCTCCTGTCTGGTCTTCAGCTGCTGATTCTAATCTTAATTTGTTGGACAGAAACTTACGGTCCATTAAATTTTTTATTCCTGATCTAGATATTAATCTTTGACACCATCATTCAATTAGTTCATTATGCATGTTGCATAAGATTTTTCATAACTCTGACCATCCTTTACATTCAGATCTCCCTGGACAATTCTATCCTGTTCGTAATACTAGGCAGGCAGTTAATTCTAATAGCCAGGCCTTCTCCATCATGAGTCTTAATACTACACAGTATTCTAGAAGTTTTATTCCAGCTGTTACCAAGATGTAGAATGATCTTCCTAATCGGGTAGTTAAATCAGTAGAACTTCAAAAGTTCAAAGTTGCAGCGAATGTTTTTATGTTGACCAGGCTGACATGAGTCTTTTTATAGTTTATATAAG
The DNA here is from genome assembly GCF_036898095.1 of Palaemon carinicauda. Lineage (NCBI taxonomy): Eukaryota > Metazoa > Arthropoda > Malacostraca > Decapoda > Palaemonidae > Palaemon > Palaemon carinicauda. The sequence goes on from NC_090745.1 coordinate 31,879,822, forward strand.
ACATATCTGTTTTGACGTTAATAGTTTATATATGACATACCTGTTTTGATGTTGTTACTGTTTTAGAATGATTTATTGTTAATTTATTCTCATCATTTATTTATTTCCTTATTTCCTTTCCTCACTGGGCTATTTTTCCCTATTGGAGCCCTTGGGCTTAAAGCCTCTTGCTTTTCCAACTAGGGTTGTAGCTTGGCTAGTGATAATAATAATAATAATAATAACTGATGATCATTAAACCATTCTGCTGTCTCTCAGGGCTCTCCAAGACGATCACCAACTCATCAGTTACCAACTGTCCTTGGCTGACTGACCAGACAGTCTGCATCTGCCTGTCAGTTACCATCTTCTGCTCACAGATCGCCGATTCACCAATCATCGGCAGTTCGCCGTTGACCAACAGTTCGTCACTAAGACTTGCTAGTCTACCTCTGGCCGTGGATCCCTAGATCAGAAGGCATACAACACACTTGTTTGCCATCACACCAATCCACTAAAGCGATCGGCAAACGATCAACAGCCCCATCAGCGGCTTGTTGACATATGACTACTCTTGAGCACTCTCCAACTGCACAGTAACCACGGTGCTCTCGTTGAGATGATTATCATGGAGAAAAACGAATTAGTTATCTGTGGTGACTTCAATTTTTGGGTGGATGACGCATCAAATCCTGACACTGGCATTTAGTGAGTTACTAGAATCATATCGACTAGTGAATAATGTCGACTGTACAACTACTTTAACTGGGCATATGCTAGACTTAGTTCTAAGTGATGACCTGAATAATATTGTATCTGATATAAAAGTCGAAGAGAAATGTACTATCTCCCCAGTACACAAACCTATTACGTTTAGTATACCTCTACAGAAACATGCATTAGTAAAGAAAATAAACTTTAGACATAAATCAAATTTTTCTCCTACCGTATTTATTGAAGAAGTTACAAAGAAAATAAATGATGCTATCAACATTCCCTGTGATCATGATGACCAATGGCTGTTAAGAGCTAAGTGTGCTAACTGTCTTATGACCACTTATAATAAAGTGAGTAAAAGTGAATATGATACCGTGTGCCCACCGATGGAAAAGACTATAACCATAAAAGACCAATCTCCTTGGTTTGATGGAGAGACTTTGGTAAAAGAGAGGGAAAAAAAGACGTAAAGAAAGAAAGTGGAATAGGTTAAAAACTGAAAGTACTTGGGTAGAATACAAAACTGCTGCGTGTCAATATAACTACCTTCTAAGAAGGAAAAAAAGTGAATACTATAAGAGAAAGATCCTCGAAGCAGCAACAGACAAATAAGTTATATCGTTTCCTGAATGGTGTAATGGGAAATGTAAAAGAAAAGAAGCTACCTGTTGGATACAGTGACCAGGAACTATCAAATAATTTTCTAGTATTCTTTAAAAACTAAATTGAAAATATAAGCTGGTCATTTGTAAATACTCAACATCAGATTAATGAGACACCAAGCACACATACAAAATTAATACGATTTAACAACATAACACAAGATGACATCACCAGAATTATCAAGAGAACAAAGAAAACAAACTGCCCGATCGATCCTATGCCAATATCTGAAGTAATTGGAGAGAGAGATTTTTCTAGTCTAGCTGAAATAATAATGCGAATAGCAAATGCAAGCATTGATGAATGTAAGTTTCCTAAATCTGAGAAAATGGCTATAGTCACACCAGTTCTGTAAAATGCACTGGAGTACCAGGAATTAAGCTCATATAGACCTATTTCAAATCTATCCTTTGTTTCAAAAGTTCTTGAATATGTAATTCTTGAACTACTAGTCAGCCACTTAGAAGTAATAGAAGCCTTGCCTGACAACCAATCTGCTTACAGAAAACTATACTCTACGGAGACAGCCATCTGCTGTGTTGTAAATGATATGCTAGAAATGATGGATGAAAATAAATGTGGTATCTTAATACTGCTCGATCTCATTGCTTCTTTTGATACAGTTGTGCGGGAACTGCTACTAAATGATGTACGGTCCATCGGCGTTGAAGATCAAGCTTTCGAATACCTAAAAGACTACTTTGTTAGTAGAAATTACTGTGTACAAATTGGAATCTTATTCATCATATGAACCCTTGAACAGAGGGATACCCCAGGGGAGTGTACGTGTCCCAATCTTATTCTGCATCTATACTATTGGTCTATGGAAAATACTACAAAGGCATGGCGTCAAGCTTAAACTATTTGCAGATGACACAATTTTACTTCTTCATAAATGATATACATGACACTACTGAAACTAAACCAAATCCTTGATATTGTTAGAGAATGGATGACATTTAAACAACTAAAATTAAATGGGAAGAAAACTGAATTCATGGTGGTGGGCAAGAGAAACAGCGTGAGAAACTTAGGTGATATTCAAATGAACATAAATAATGACTCGGTGCCGATATCTAGTAAAGTTCGAGATCTAGGTGTATTTCTTGACTGTAACCTCTCTCTAAATGCCCGAAAATAATGTAATAAAAACTGCTGGTTATCATTTAAGAAATACTGCATTTATAAAAAAGTACCTGGACGAAAATTCTGTAAAGAAACTTGTGATAAACTGTATTATTACCAAGATTGACTACTGCAACTCTATCTATTACAATTTACCAAAAGTGTAACTTAAAAAATTACAAAACATAATAAACAAAGGAGCAAGACTGATAAAAGGTGTCACCTAGAGCAAGGATCACCCTTATACTAATCGATTTACACTGGCTGCCGATTAAAGCGAGAATTGAATTTAAAATATGTACAATAACCAACCAAGTTATCAGAACCGGGCATCCAAAATACTTAAGAGAACTGCTACATATTGCGCAGCCAACAAATCGTGTTGACACAAGAATAGTTACAGATGGCTTCAAACTGTTGGAACCTAGATTTATTTCTACTTTAGGCTCCAGAGCCTTTAAATATGCTGCCCCGAGACTATATGATAAGCTCCCACGAAACATTCGAATGATTGAAGACATTAAGGCTTTCAAGAGGAAACTGAAGACTTTCTTATTTCATGAGTTCTTTGACAGTGACGATTTAACAGTAAATAAACAATACGCGATATGAAACGTTAAATACTCTGAAAGAACAAGGTAAAACGACAGTGGAGGTTCTGTAGAGAGTGGGGTTTCCCTGCTGTATGGGACCGGAAAAGCAGCCATCAAAGTAAGATCAACGTAAATATAACATTCGCCAGACTGATGCTGTTCTAAGGAATAGCATCAATCCCATCACAGTGCTTGGTAGGGTTAAGTGCCTTACTTCTTTCAGTTGTGGGAGTTCTCTCCTAGGGAAGAATCCTTACATAGGGTATTGCATCCCATCCTTTCTGCCATGAGTAAAGACCCCAGCGTCAACAATCTCCAATGAGAAAGAATCCGCAAGGAGCTGTCCCTTTGGGGTAATGTCCACACCATGTTGGAGGAGTTCGGACAAGGGCTAAGACCACAATTCTTCACTTGCACGCTGGACTTAAAAGACGCATACTTCCAGGCCCAAACCATCCATCTTTTAGGAAGGATTGAAGGTTCAGTCCAGACAAACAAGAAACACCAGTTCAGAGCTCTGTGCTTCGGTCTTTCCACAGCACCCATCCTGGACTTGCAGGATCGGCTTTTGTCTCCTCTGTTTCTGGACGACTGACTAACCTAAGCAGACTCGGTGCTAACTTTGCGTTAGCACCAGAACTTTTGATCATGGTAAACCTTAGGAAGTCCTCCCTAGTTTCCTTTCAGAAGACTGGTATATCTGGGAATGATTCTAGACACCAATCTCCACAAAACCTTCTCATCAAAGACAGGCTGAGAAAAGTCACAAGACCCTTTCTCAAAACGAGAAGAACTCCCAGCCCAGAGTGACCTTTTTTTCCTCGGACACCCATCATCTCTGGCCTGTCAAGCCTCCAACAGCCGCCTCAATATTAGTTTTCTCCAGTGGCGGCTTAAGTCCGACTGGAAACATGCCCTTGATTCTCCGGACAATTTGATCCCCATGGGACCAGAAGTTTGGATGATCCTCAAAG
>NC_090745.1:31886872-31966872 GCF_036898095.1 Palaemon carinicauda
TTAGTTTTCCCCCATTTTTTCTTAGCTAAGACTAATTTTAACTTGCTTAGAATAACTGGCTTTTACACTATTCGGACTGTGTGCGGTGGGATTGTGTGTATATATTTTTCTTGGATATTAATTTCTGGTTTGAGACTAGCACAGTCTCTGGGTCACGTGGGCCACGTGCCTGACCCCATTTTGATTTTTGATTATTACAGACCTCGTGTCTAACCCATCATTTTTATTATTTTGAATTGGTTTAATTTGCATTCCTTTTATTATTCCATTTTTGTGTTGTTAGGATGTCCGTTTTCTTTTAATGTAAATTTGTGAATAAATCAATGTTAGGTTAGTTAAACCTCTTTCACATTTTTGCTCCCTCATTTATTTTAATGTGTGAATTGAATAGTTGATCACGGGACAAAATACCCAATATTTAAAGAGTAAACCTAATTAAGTCTAAAGGTGGTAACAGCGAGGAACTTTGCATTAATATATTTGCTTCGAAGGTAAAGATCCTTATCTTTAAACTTTTAAACTACTTTACATCACTGCTCCCATTTTTGATTTTGTCTAATTACATTAACGTAAAATACCTGTCCAGCATCTCATTGGGGTAGCTGGGACGGAGTCGGAACAGAGCCTAAGAATGAGATGACTATAGACCTGACAAAGCTAGAATAGGCCATAAATTACTAATATTTCACGTGTGGAGTTCTCCGGCCTCTGGATAGTAAAATTTCCTCCTTTTGTATTTAAGAGTGATGGTTAGTGAGTTGTGACAGTAAAGTATTAGCTGGGCGTTTGTGCCCCGAGAGTAAGTGCTCATTATCCTCCCCTGTTGAACTTTATGTAACTGTCATAAGGAGACTTTCCCGGACTAAGTTCCCACTCAGAACATAAAAAATTCTCCACAATATATATATATATATATATATATATATATATATATATATATATATATATATATATATATATATATATATATATAATATATATATATATATATATATATATATATATATATATATATATATAATATATATATATATATATATATATATAATATATATATATATATATATATATATATATATATATATATATATATATATATATATATACAGTGGTACCTCTACATACGAATTTAATCCGTTCCAGAACTGACTTCGGATGTAGAAAATGTTCGGATGTAGAAACGAATTTTCCCATAAGAATACATTGAAATAGGATTAATCCGTGGTTGAGCCCAAAAACCTATGATAACTTCTTAATAAACTACTACACATAATTTCCCATGAGAATAATGCACACTAAATTAGATAATAGACATGTAAAAAAGAAGAATTAGCAAAAAACGATGAATAAGAAACGGGTTTTTAGCATCACTTTACCTTAGAAACTCCAGTGCAGGTGTTGTTGGTCTTGCTATTTTTATATTTTATATTTTTTTTTACATTTTCTTTTTTTCTTTTAGATGATTAATTTTAATCACTTTCACTCTCTACACTTAAAATTGATTGAATTTCTTTCGCTTCACTCTTTGCCGTTTTCTTTGTTTCACTTTCTTCCGCTTCACTCTTTACCGTTTTCTTCGAATCACTTACATCCTCTTCATCACGAGTTCGCTTCGTAGTTTTTTTAAAGAAATTATCGATAGATAGTTGCTTGGTACGGCTTTTCAGAATATTTCGAAAGTGAGTTAGGCAAACTTCATCGAACTGCGAAACTACACGACAAACCTGCATTTTTTTGGGTGGTATTTGTCGATGAAGTCGACCACGTCTTGATATTTTCCTAACACCTCTTTTATATGCGCCGAACCTAACACATGTTCTACCTCCTCGCTCCCTTCCTCGTCATCACTCATGTGCTCAGACATAGCATGGAGTTCCTTGAGCTCATCTGTGGTAAGTTCGTCGTGATGTTCGGCGACGAGTTCCGTAACGTCATCTGCGTCGACCTCCAGACCCATGGACTTGCCAAGGGAGACGATTTCCTCTACGTCTTCCGCTGCACCCACCACGGGATCAGGTTCGGGGTCAAAACCTTCGAAATCTCGGGAAGAAACTGCATCAGGCCACAGCTTCTTCCAGGCAGAATTGAGGGTCCGTCGAGTTAATCCCACCCAAGCCTGATCTATGATCTTCAAGCAGTGCACGATGTTGAAGTGGCTCCTCCAAAATTCATGCAAAGTTAAGTTGGTGCTTTGCGTGACATTAAAGCACTGCTTAAATAAGTGCTTGGTGTACAGCTTCTTAAAATTAGAGATGACTTGCTGGTCCATGGGCTGGAGGATAGAGGTGGTATTCGGTGGAAGATACAGCACCTTTATGAACTTAAATTCATCGAAGATATCATCTTCAAGTCCGGGGGGATGAGCGGGTGCATTGTCAAGGCATAGCAGGCACTTTAAAGGCAATTTCTGTTCATGAAGATACTTCTTCACAGAAGGGCCGAAAACTTGGTTAATCCATTGCACAAAGAACTGCCTAGTGACCCAGGCCTTCGAGTTGGATCGCCAAAAAACATGAAGCTGGTCCTTATCGACATTGTGTGCCTTAAAGGGCCTAGGGTTCTCGGAATGGTAAACCAGTAAGGGCTTGACTTTAAAGTCCCCGCTAGTGTTGGCACATAGGGCAGTCAACCGATCCTTCATTGGCTTATGCCCAAGCAATTTCTTCTCTTCGGCGGTGATGTAGGTTCGACTGGGTATCTTCTTCCAAAACAGCCCGGTTTCATCACAATTAAACACTTGCTGCTCTACGTAGCCTTCTTCCAGCACGATCCTTTCGAAGTTCTTGACAAAGTCAGCTGCAGCCTTTGTGTCCGCACTAGCAGCCTCTCCGTGGCAAACAACTGAATGAATCTCGGACCGTTTCTTAAATTTCTCAAACCAGCCACGAGATGCCTTGAAATCATCTGAGGAAGGTTCAGTTGAACTCTCCCCAGCATCACCCCCAGAGCTCTCCTCCTTCAAGTCCGTAAAGATGGCGTGCGCCTTCTCGCAGATGACGGTTTCGGTGATGGTGTCGCCAACGATCTCTCTGTCCTTGATCCACACTAGCAGAACTCGTTCCATCTCTTCTATGATAGGACTACGGCGTTTTGAAATAATGGTGATCCCCTTAGAAGGTTTCACTGCTTTGATAGCTTCCTTCTGTTTAAGGATTGTCGAGATCGTCAACATATTACGGCCATACTGTTTAGCAAGTTCACTCACGCGGACGCCACGCTCATGTTTTTCAATAATTTCCTACTTTACGTCTAAAGAAAGCATTTCCTTCTTCCTTTTCTCACCACTACCGCTACCACTTGCAAAACTAAGCCTTTTAGGACCCATACTTTACGTAAATTACCGTTAAAGGATGCACGTAAAAAATCACGATTAAAACACAGTTAATAGCAGAACGCACAGGGCACAACCGCAAGAAGCCGACGAGAACAGAGGACTGACCCGAGCCGCGCTAATTGAGGGTCCCTCCGAGGTCGAAGTGCTGCCTTCTATCGGCGGAAATAAAAAACACTTCAGGCGCTATGAGCACCGACTACGCGTACAAGTATTGTTTACTTCGGGTGTCGAAAAAAACATTCGGGTGTAGAGTAGGAACGTGTTCGAATTGTACTTCGCGTGTCGAAAAATTCGGATACAACTGGTACGACGAAAATTGCTTACTTCGTGTGTCGAAATAAAATTCGGGTGTAGAGTCAAAAATTTGCTCGAATTTTACTTCGGATGTTGGAAAATTCGGATGTAGATACGTTCGTGTGTAGAGGTTCCACTGTGTATATATATATATATATATATATATATATATGTATATATATATATATATATATATATATATATATATATATATATATATATATATATATATATATATATATATATATATATATGTGAGGACACCGCTCCATTCGTCGTCCAGAAAATCAACAAACTGTTTATTTATTTGAATTCTCCTTTCGCTACACCGTGGTTTCCCATGTATATGTATTCCTCTCTATCAGAGCTACATTTTGACATATGTATTATTTCATTACATGTTTCTGTTAACTCATAATTCGTATATTTGTAAGTGTAAGAAAACACATATATTTTGGCGGGCAATTCAATCTGATTTGGCGACAGCGCCATCCTACCTCTCCGTCCGCACCTTGTAATATACTCCTACACACATTTGAATAAAGTATCAGTTGATCTTGGTGACGCTTGTCTTACTGTCCTTACAACTGGTGACCCCGGAGTTGAAAGTAGCATCAGCGGTTTTGGCTTTGCCATTAAACGACTTATTACGGCCGTGCTGCCTTCTCTATACTCCGTTACCTTAGGCGTGAGCCTGCCTTTGGTTCTCCCACACTTCGGTGCATGTAAGGCAGTAGGATGAGCTTAACCGACATATGAACTTCTCACCTCTTTGCCGACTCGTCGTCTGGCCACGATGCAGGAAGCAACACGCCCATCGCACCCAACGGCCTCGCCTCCACGCCCAAAGTCAAACTGCCACCCTTTTCTCAACACAACACCGCTTCCTGGTTCCTGAGAGCAGACGTACTCTTCCGCGTCGCTAGACTCAGCGACTCCTGCGCCAAGGCTGACATCGTTCTCACCTCCATACCTGAAGAGGTATTCGACAAGATTTCCCCATGGCTCGACGCCCAGGCCGGCCAAGTTTCATACAACGACCTGAGAACGAAACTCATCGCTATCTACTCCCTCTCCGTCTCAGCAAGGGCACAGAAAGTCCTGGACCTCGCCGGCAAGCCCATGGGTGACACCTCTCCTGTCGAGGCGTGGGACGAGTTAACTGGCCTGTTTTTGCTCCCCAAAACAGACAACAACGGCCGACGACGTGAGATTAGCTTATCTCGCGAGATCTTTCTTCGACGCCTACCACAGGACGTAAGGGCCCAATTGACAGACGCCGACACGCTCCGGATGAACGAACTCCTGTCGAAGGCTCAGAAGCTCCACGAGGCCTCCAAAGCATCTCGACTCGGAGCATCATCGTCAGCACCGCCTTCGTTCTCCTCCTTCAGCAGCTGCTCTTCCATAGACTCCTCGGCAACGGCCCCTGAGGACGACGAGATCAACGTTCTATTAAGAAAGAAACCGCCGCAACCAACACGTCCGAACCCTAGGGCTAACCCAGCATGGTGCTTCTACCACCAACAGTTCGGCAGCGACGCCAAGAAATGTAGAGCACCATGCAGTTTCCCTAGAAGACGATGCCAGAAGCATCCACCTGCCACCAACGCAGCCGCAGGTAACCAAAACAAGAATGGTTTCTATATCCTCAATACCATTTCCAACCATAGACTCATGGTAGACACCGGCGCAATGCAGTCAACGTTCCCACCTTCCAAGTCCGACCTAGACCGTGGTCCCGACAAAAACGCTCCCTCACTCATCGCCGCCAACGGATCTCCCATACGGTGCTATGGGATTAGTACTGTGACGAGCAGAGAGAGGGTTGTGAACTCAAAGGCAGGAAGCAATCAACTGAGTTGTTTATTAAGGAACACTCTCCTTTATATACAAAACCTCAAGGCAACAGGACATAACATGTTCGAGAGACAGACAATGTCACAGAGCAAAACCGGAGACATGAATTTTCATGTTCGTTTTAGTGCGAGGGAAGAGCGAAGATACAAGCATAATATATACAAAAGGAATGATGTACAATTGTGTGACACACGGTTGGTACATGGCTCCCCCTCTAAAAATGACATACTGAACATGTTAAATAGGTGCCCTGAATCTGGAGAGGTAGTGGTAAAAACTGCGCCGATCAGCGGCAGTGAGTGGCTGTAGAAGTCGATGGTTGGGGTGCGAGCGAGTGGTGGATGAGGGGTGGCTGTGTTGCCGCTCCGGCTCGTCACGGGGTAGGCGAGTGTGTCCTACGGCATTCATAGGCGTGTCCTACGGCATTCATAGGCGAGTGTGTCCTACGGCATTCATAGGCGTGTCCTACGGCATTCATAGGCGTGTCCTACGGCATTTATAGGCGAGTGTGTTCTACGGCATTCATAGGCGTGTCCTACGGCATTAATAGGCCTACGGCGTTCATAGGCGTGTATGTCCTACGGCAGTCATAGGCGTGTATTTCCTACAGCATTCACGTCAACTTCGGTTGAAGTTGAATAGGTGTCCTCTTCGTCACAAGTGGAGGCGTTGATGGAGGTTTTGAAGGTCATGAAGTGGCTGTCCATAAGGGTACGAAGTAGGTTCACCTCACGAGGATAGCCGTGTGCGGCAGGTTGCAGGCGAGTAATACTAGTCATTTTCCCGAGGGTGAGCGAAGCCCTTTGGTCCCCCAACGGTTGTTGAGAGAGCTGAAAAGGCGTTGCTATACGGGCGGCTGGCGACGGTGAGTACTGCTGCAGAAGGTATGTGTTGACGGCGTCATAGTAACGGTGAGAGGTGGAAGGGGGGGGGGGGAGGCGGGAGGAGCGAGTCACTCCAGGGTCACCAATGTGACGGTGCCGAGAGAGGGGTTGTGAACTCAAAGGCAGGATGCAGGCGAGTGATACTGAGTTGTTTATTAAGGAACACTCTCCTTTATATACAAAACCTCAAGGCAACAGGACATAACATGTTCGAGAGACAGACAATGTCACAGAGCAAAACCGGAGACATGAATTTTCATGTTCGTTTTAGTGCGAGGGAAGAGCGAAGATACAAGCATGATATATACAAAAGGAATGATGTACAATTGTGTGACACACGGTTGGTACAGTACCCTCAAGATATCTATCATGGGCCGTTCGTATTCTTGGCCCTTCGCCATCGCTGACGTCAATCGCCCCCTCCTCGGTGCGGATTTCCTCGCCCACCACGGACTCCTCGTTGATGTCGCTAACGAACGTCTCATCGACACGGGAACCTGCCAGTCCCGCGCCCTAGAATACGGCCCTGCAACAATGTCCGTATCCGCCGTAACGACGCACCCCTACGACGACCTCCTACAAGAATTTCCCGAGGTTTTCAAGCCCGAGCTCCGACACTCGCCAGGTTCCCCGTCTAAGCACGGGATCTACCACCACATCACAACGACAGGACCTACTCACGCCAAATTCCGCCGCCTCCCACCCCAGAAACTGAAGGATGCCAAACGCGCCTTCGAGGACATGGAACGCATGGGTATCTGTAAGAAAGCATCGAGCCCAATGGCATCGCCCCTACACATGGTAAAAAAGTCGGACGGGTCCTGGAGACCTTGCGGTGACTACAGGCGCCTCAACCTCATCACTACGCCCGATCACTACCCGCTGCCCAACATGCAGGACCTAACGAACGCGTTGCACGGAGCGAAGTATTTTACCAAGATGGACCTCCTCAAGTCTTACTTCCAGGTCCCCGTATTTCCGGAAGACATCCCGAAAACTGCCATTGTAACGCCGTTTGGATCCTACACCTTCGCATACTCAACCTTCGGTCTACGCAACGCCGGGGCGATCTTCCAACGACTAATGGATAGCATTCTGGGTGACCTACCTTTCTGCGTCTGCTACGTCGACGACATCCTGATATTCTCGAAAACTAAGGAGGAACACCGGAGGCACGTCCGCACCGTCCTCAAACGCCTACAGGAGAACGGCCTGGTCGTACGTTTCGACAAATGCACGTTCGGTGCGGAAGGAGTGGATTTCTTTGGTCACCGCGTATCCTCGTGCGGGGTAAAACCCATGACAACCAAGGTCGACGCCATCAGAAAGTTCCCGATACCTACGACCATCCGCTAACTTCAGGAGTTCCTGGGGATGGTCAATTACTACAGGCACTTCATCCCCCACATCGCACAAACCCTGTCACCCCTTGACAACGCCCTGAAAGGAAATCGAAAAAACTCGAGTGGGGTTTGCCCCAGCAACAGGCATTCGCCCGGACGAAGGATGCCCTCGCGAATGCCACCACCCTGGCTCATTTCGACGACAACGCGCCCCTGCGACTAACGACCGACGCCAGCAACGTCGCCTGTGGGGCTGTGCTGGAGCAACTCGTCGATGGTTCTCCTCGACCGCTGGCATTCTTCAGCAAGAAATTGAAACCCGCCGAAACAAGTTACAGCACCTTCGATAGGGAACTCCTCGCCGTCTACCTTGCCGTCCGCCACTTCAGGCACATCTTGGAGGGCACTCCCTTCACAATCGCGACGGACCATCAACCCCTCGTACACGCTTTCACGAAATCGACAGACGCATGGTCCTCCCGACAACAACGTCATCTCGCACCAATCGCTGAATTCGGGTGCACCATACGTTATGTCCCAGGAAAGAAAAACCCAGTCGCGGATGCCCTTTCAAGGATTGAAATTGACGCAATCCACCTGGGAATCGACTATGCAAATCTCGCAACCGAACAACGCACCGACCGAGAAGCACAGGATCACCTGACGGGGCCATCCGCATTCAAGATAAGTGCGATTCTCCTCGGACCAGCAGGAGTAACTATTCTTTGCGACACCAGCACCGGCCGCCCACGTCCCTGGATACCAGCCTCCTGCAGAAGGAAAATATTCGATATCATCCATGGACTTTCACATCCCTCAGGACGCACCACCGTTCTGAAAAGTTCGTCTGGCCAGGGATAAAAAAGGACGCCCGGAATGGGCAAAGTCATGCATCAACTGGCAGTCAAGCAAAGTCAGCCGTCACACCGAATCAGGGGTAGGCGATTTCCGCCAGCCAAAAAGACGTTTCGGTCACATACACATCGACGTCGTGGGACCATTGCCCCCTTCTGGATCTGCTCGCTACCTGCTTACGATCATCGATCGCTCCATGAGGTGGTTGGAGGCATCGCCGATGACTGAAGCTACGACTCAAGCATGCGCCGAAGCCCTCCTGTCAAGCTGGGTGAGCAGGTTTGGCGTTCCTGATGACATCACGACAGACAGAGGCCCCGCTTTCCTCTCAGAAATATGGCTCGCTTTGGCGAACCTGATGGGGACGACGCTCCACAGCACCACGGCATACAACCCCGCGGCCAACGGCATGGTCGAAAGAACTCGCCACACCCTCAAGGCGTCCCTGATGACGAGCTGCACCGACGGGGACTGGAAATCACGACTTCCTTGGGTACTCCTCGGCCTTCGCACCGCCCCTCGTGCAGACGGCGAACCTTCGCCCGCCGAAAAGGTTTACGGGGAGGCGCTCGCAGTTCCTGGCGAATTCTTTCCCTCATCAACCGACAACACGCAGCTGGATCACCTAAGGGACATCGCCAGGAAGTTCAGGCCATGTCTCAAAACTTACCAGGACAGAACCAAGCACTTCAAGCCAAAAAACCTGGATGACTGCAGGTACGTTTTCGTCCGTGTCGACGCTCATCGACAACCACTAACTAGACCTTATCGAGGCCCCTACCGGGTAATTAAGAAGACAACGAAAGCCTTCTTTCTTGACGTCCATGGCCAAGAGGACTGGGTCTCAATAGACCGCGTGAAACCAGCGTTTCTCGAAGGAAGCGACACTGCCTCCGCCGGACCTGGCAGATACAGAGTGCCACCTCCAAAAAAGCGCCCAACGAAAGAAAAATCATCGACGACGACAAGAGGAAGAAATCCTTACACCGACCGCCGGCGCGCCCCTCCGTTCAAAAACAAGAGGAACCCTCCGACGCCCGAAAAGATACGAAGATTGATCATCAGCCCTCTACACCACCCGATGTCTTGGTGGGGGAGTACTTGTAAGGACACCGCTCCCTTCGTCGTCCAGAAAATCAACAAACTGTTTACTTATTTGAATTCTCCTTTCAACACACCGTGGTTTCCCATGTATATGTATTCCGCTCTATCAGAGCTACATTTTGACATATGTATTATTTCATTACATGTTTCTGTTAACTCATAATTCGTACATTTGTAAGTGTAAGAAAACACATATATTTTGGCGAGCAATTCAATCTGATTTGGCGCCAGCGCCATCCTACCTTTCCGTCCGCACCTTGTAATATACTCCCACGCACATTTGAATAAAGTATCAGTTGATCTTGGTGACGCTTGTCTTACTGTCCTTACAATATATATATATATATATATATATATATATATATATATATATATATATGTATATATATATAAATATATATAAAATATATATATATATATATATATATATATATATATATAAAATATATATATATATATATATATATATATATATATATATATATATATATATATATATATATATATATATATATATATATATATATATATATGTTACATATATATATATATATATATATATATATATATATATATATATATATATATATATATATTGTGAAGAATTTTCTTCACTCTTCTTCTTTCAATCATATTTTTAACTCTCTTCTACTTATACTATAGCTACGCCTTAAACATTCTCTCCTGCATCCAGTTTTCTTTAACGGAACATCGGGAGGACTATGCTAAACTAAATCAAATAAACGTGTTGACAGTGGCGCATGCCATGCTCGTGACGTCACAGCGTATATACGCACAACAGAGGGCCTTAGTGTAACCTCCGGCGTATGTCGGTTCTTTCCTTAACTACATGGGTCGAGATTAAATTCCTAAACTGAATTTTGAATATAAATTTCAATACTGCTGAATTAATGCATCTTATATTTCTCAATACCAATTAAGGTTTGTTAATTTTAAGATGTATACCCATCGCACCAGTCCATTGCTAATTAATCATTTAAAATATTAATTTTTAGCAAGCCAGAATAGGTAGGGTTGTTGTGTATATAAACTCCCTTAGAGCAGCAAGATTTCTCTAAAGTATTTAGTACAAAATCCTGCCTCCTCTGCACTCCTTGCAACAATACATTGCCCTGTCCTGAAGTCCCGATATGGCACCCCCAACGGATTACCGTACGCATCATGACCGTCACTTGTTTGGCAAGGTGAAGCCAGGTGATCTCCTCGACCTTAGTGTCGGCCCATTCGATGAAAAGCCGCCCTGGCCTACTGACCTGCCTGGTCAGTGAACCTGTGCACCTCTGGCTCACCCCCTCTCCCAAAACGTGACTCACTAAGGAGTTCTGTGGCTGCCGGCTGGGGACAGTGACGGAGTGGAACCTGGAAACCTATTGCCACAAACGAGGATTCTTGGGGTGGGCCAGCAAAGAGTGCAAAGTGCAACCAGGTCAACAGCCATCACGGGCATAGGACTAATCTCAAAGGAGTGCAGGTACTACAACAATGGCCATTTAGTTATCCCCCATTATTTAGCTTAGACTAATTTTAACTTGATAGGGAACCTGGCTAATTACAACATTCGGACTGTGTGCGGTGGGATTGTGTGTATATATTTTTCCTATATAATTTTTACCTTTTGACACTAACACAGTCTCTGGGTCACATGGGCCACGTGTCCGACCCAATTTTGATTATTAATTATTATAAACCACGCATCTAATCAACCATTTTTAATTATTTGAATTGCATTTCTTTTGATACCATTTTTTTGTGTTGTTAAGATGTCCGTTTTCTTTTGATGTAAATTTGTAAAATAAATCAATCTTAGGTTAATTAAACCTCCTTAGTATTTTTGCTCCCTCATTTATTTAATGTTTAAACTGGGAATATTTGAAGAGTAAACTTAAGTAAGTCTATAGGTGGTAACAGCGAGGAACATTGCATTAATATATTTGCTTCGAAGGTAAAGATCCTTATCTTTAAACTTTTAAACTACTTTATATCACTGCTCCCATTTTGGATTTTGTCTAATTACATTAACGTAAAATACCTGTCCAGCATCTCATTGGGGTAGCTGGGACGGAGTCGGAACAGAGCCTGAGAATGAGATGACTATAGACCTGACAAAGCTAGAGTAGGCCATAAATTACTTATATATTCTACGTGTGGAGTTCTCCGGCCTCTGGACAGTAAATTTCCTCCTTTTGTATTTAAGAGTGATGGTTAGTGAATTGTGACAGTAAAGTATTAGCAGGGCGTTCGTGCCCCGAGAGTAAGTGCTCATTATCCTCCCCTGTTGAACTTTATGTAACTGTCATAAGGAGACTTTCCCGGACTAAGTTCCCACTCAGAACATAAAAAATTCTCCATTTTTTTATGTGTTCTGAGTGGGAACTTAGTCCGGGAAAGTCTCCTTATGACGGTTACATAAAGTTCAACAGGGGAGGATTATGAGCACTTACTCTCGGGGCACAAACGCCCTGCTAATACTTTACTGTCACAATTCACTAACCATCACTCTTAAATACAAAAGGGGGAAATTTACTGTCCAGAGGCCGGAGAACTCCACACGTAGAATAAGAAATAATTTACGGCCTACTCTAGCTTTGTCAGGTCTATAGTCATCTCATTCTCAGGCTCTGTTCCGACTCCGTCCCAGCTACCCCAATGAGATGCTGGACAGGTATTTTACATTAATGTAATTAGACAAAATCCAAAATGGGAGCAGTGATGTAAAGTAGTTTAAAAGTTTAAAGATAAGGATCTTTACCTTCGAAGCAAATATATCAATGCAAAGTTCCTCGCTGTTACCACCTATAGACTTACTTAAGTTTACTCTTTAAATATTCCCAGTTTAAACATTAAATAAATGAGGGAGAAAAAATACTAAAGAGGTTTAGTTAACCTAATATTGATTTATTCACAAATTTACATTAAAAGAAAACGGACATCTTAACAAAGACAAAAATATCAAAGAAATGCAAATTGAAATCATGAAAAATAGTTGATTAGACGCGTGGTCTACAATAATCAAAAATCAAAATGGGGTCAGGCACGTGGCCCACGTGACCCAGAGACTATGCTATTCTCAAACCAGATATTAATATCCAAGAAAAATATATACACACAATCCCACCACACACAGTCCGAATAGTGTAAAAGCCAGGTTCCCTATCAAGTTAAAATTAGTCTAAGCTAAAAAATGGGGGAATAACTATGGCCATTGATGTAGTACCTGCACTCCTTTGAAGATCAGTCCTATGCCCGTGATGGCTGTTGACCTGGTTGCACTTTGCACTCTTTGCTGGCCCACCCCAAGAATCCTCGTTTGTGGCAATAGGTTTCCAGGTTCCACTCCTTCACTGTCTCCAGCCGGCAGCCACAGGACTCCTTGGTGAGTCACGTTTTGGGAGAGGGGGTGAGCCAGAGGTGCACAGGTTCACTGACCAGGCAGGTCAGTAGGCCAGGGCGGCTTCGAATGGGGCCGACACTAAGGTCGAGGAGATCACCTGGCTTCACCTTGCCAAACAAGTGACGGTCATGATGCGCCCGGTAATCCATTGGGGGTGCCATATCGGGACTTCAGGACAGGGCAATATATTGTTGCAAGGAGTGCAGAGCAGACCGGATTTTGTACTAAATACTTTAGAGAAATCTTGCTGCTCTAAGGGAGTTTATATATACAACAATCCTACCTATTCTGGCTTGCTAAAAATTAATATTTTAAATGATTAATTAGCAATGGACTGGTGCGATGGGCATACATCTTGAAATTAACAAACCTTAATTGGTATTGAGAAATATAAGATGCATTAATTCAGCAGTATTGGAATTTATATCAAGAATGCAGTTTAGGAATTTAATCTCGACCCACGTAGTTTAAGGAAAGAACCAACATACGCCAGGGTTACTACTAAGGCCCTCTGTTGTGCGTATCTACGCTGTGACGTCACGAGCATGGCGTGCGCTAGTCAACAAGTTTAAGTTTAGATTAGTCTTCCCTATATATCGTTAAAGAAAATTGAATGTAGGAGAGAACGTTTAAGGGGTAGCTATAGTATTAGTAGAAGAGAGCTAAAAATACGATTGAAAGAAGAAGAGTGAAGAAAATTCTTCACACCCTGGGGATAAAGGGGAGAAAAAAGGAAGAGGGGTTAGTTCCAGCAAATGTGATTCAACTACTTGTTAGTATGAGCGAGATAAGCTTACTGGCTGAATGAAGAGTGAAGTCGTTCTTCACATCAACGTCCGTTTAAAGTTAACAAAACGCTGTTAGCGTTAATTGAAATCAATCGAGTTAAAAGTTATGCTTGAACGTGAATTTGGGGAAAATTTAACCCGCAGGCAATGCTTCACGGAAGCGTTAAGATAAGCATATGATCAGTGTTAACTTTAAGCGTACGATGCAATGGTAATTAAATGATTAAAAATACTCAATTCTTCCCACCCTAGGGGTACGGATGGAGCAAACAAAACGTGAGCCAATATCAGTTGAGTTCAGCAACAAGTCCGGCCAATGACAAATTAGAAATTATGGGGGTGAATCCCAATCCAGATCTGACACCCAACGTTTTACATAAAATATTTTCACAAATAAAATTATTGGCGTAATGAAAACTTTGTACACGTCGCCTGACAAAATGAGAAAAGTTACATCCTTCTCGGCGTTGAAAGGTGAAAAATTATTTGACACTAGCCTGAATGATAAATCGAGACAAACTAGGTCCATGGGGACATCGTATTTTTGGCTGGGAAAGTCTTGGATGTCGGTTTTAAGAAAAACGTTTGCAAGGGGAGCATTAAAAGTAAAAGTTATATTCAGCACGAGCTGAAGGATGTCAGGGAGATTGTAGTAATATGACAAATTGTCAGGGCAAAAGCTACATTTACGTTTTAAAGTTAAAGCATGGGATTGACCGAAAAAATGCTGCTGAATGACTTGGCAAAAATAATAAAGGCTTGCAGTTGCGCCATATAAAAGTGAATGAAAATAATAAATGACGTTCATGGTACCATTATCCTTAAGCAAAGTTATTTGTAAACAGGCTCTAAACTCCGGTGCTAGGTCTACATGTGTGACCTTCGCTAAATCCGCTGTCAGCGCAAAAGGTTTCTTTCTGACTGCTAAAGTCTTAACCTTGCGATCACGCGGCTCATTCTGAGAGCGGGTTTCAGATTTTGACGTGGATATTTTAATGGCAACACGGGTTGAAGCGGAAGTTACGGGCCTAAAGACAGGACAATCAGGCAACGTGGGCGCTGGTCCTTGGGATGGTACGGTTTTAATGACTGACTTTACCGGTGCAAGCCTCTGCTGGCCTTCAAGCACACGGTTAGGTTGAGTGGTATTTGCGCTACCACTTGGGGGGTCCATGTTAAGACTGTGAATGGTATCCTACGGGACGCAGTGTCACCGGCGGCAAAGATAAAGGGGGTTGAGGGCGATCAAACGCTGGCGGCTTAAGGCTTGGAGATGAGGACGAAGCACGTGGGACTGACAAAACTCACTAATCGTATGCCGTGTTGGCAACATAGTACTGGAATGTGAAGATTGAACAGGTTGGGGAATTGATGCTAAAGTATGAACATTGTGCCTGACTGCTGAGACATTAGCAGTTTCAATTAGGGGAACGTTAATGACATTTACAACGGGACGTGCCACTGAAGGTGTCCCCCTCGAAGAAGAATTAGATTGATTAGGTTTGATAGTTAAACTAGGATGAGACATTAGGCTATTAAAAGCAATTTCAACTTTACTTGAACAAGCAGCAAGCACGGGATAATTTAATTTGACAATAGGATGGTCGTAATGACGTCTCCAAAAATTCTTGTAATTAAAAAGTTCATCTCTTACGTTACCAATAAGGGTTTTAAAATGACTTACAGCTTCAGGACCCATGTTGGGAAAATCTACAGAAGCCAGAGCATGAAGTGCGAGGTCTGCGTCCTCACAAACAAAGGTGAATGTTATCTCCTGTTCCTTAAGCTGAGCGTTAATCTTCTCGGAGCTAAGCATTTCCGCCTTAGGCGGTGGAGGGATGTTTACGTTAAAAGTGAAGTCCGCCATCTTGGAATGACCACGTTTTGATGAACGGATTCGTTAAAGCAAACAAAGGACAAATCTGAATTTTCAAATGAATGGGAAAAGGAAACTTTACAAATTTGTAAGCGTGATAAATGAATATTGGAAATTACTCATAGTGAGAGGAAAATGGTTAATTGACAAACAAAGGTAAATCACGAAATTACTTTAAAATGCAAAGTGACCGGGTCCAACAAAGCAGACGATGCCCAGGTCACGTGACGTTAAAGATTTTGCTAAAATGAATTATATACGCACCTGGCGATAAATGATTGAATTAAGTTACTTGAAAGTAAAACATTAGAAAGCACATGGGCTTAAAAATGCAAAGTATTAAGTTAAAAGTTAAAATAACAGGTCTGGGCTGACACTGTTGTAACGATTTCACAATTACGGGCGCACTGGGGCAGCCACTGAACTACTCAAAATGTAGATAGGTGCACGAGGCAACGCCTTAGATTTTAAAGTGCACTCTCTTGGAGGCTAAACAAAATGAAATTTCCCTCACGCGGAGGTGAAACAAAAATATCATCGCTAAAGGACACAAATAATATCTCCTCGCTAAAGGAAAATAAATGCACTACACGCAGTAATTTTTTACGGTAGAAAACGATTACGCACCCTTAGTTTGGGTTGTAAACAAGATCCGCCATCTCGGAACAAACACGTGGAATGAATCGGACTTGGTGTTAAGTTTGTACGTTACTTGTAAGAACACTTAAAATTATGTTACGCCAATTCGCTCTTTAGAATAAGGACACGTGCTAGGTATACGGTGATTTAGTTAGAAAAGTTAAGGTTGGTTAGGGAAGGTAAACGACACAAAGGAAGGTAGACCAAGGTACAAAATGCTACAAATTAGATGCTTATTTAGCAAAATTAGTTGACAGGACGAGTACACCGGCGCTCTAGCTGAGCAGTAAACACGGGCGTCTGAACAACAAAAACCTTAGTTCAAGTAGCTTAGAACTTTCTGGTATAAGTGGATTCCGCCACACGTGGGTGAACGGATCCGAGACAAAGTGAAGTTCCTACGACAAATTCTAGTCTTTCTGTAGAGAACATTCAAGCAACAAATTAACCTGGTTACGTAGTTCTTTCCTTAAACACGTGGTCGATACAGAAAGATCATGATGATTACAAATTTCTCTTTCCAATTAAAGTCTGGGCATTACACATTCGACAAACTGGCTGTGTGCGTGTGGGTAAGTGATATAGCGAGTTACTATATGCTTAATCAAGCTGATTAATTACGTTAATGCTTCACAAGTCAAAGGTAAAAGATCCGGTTCGAAGGACCACTCGTGTGGAGAATTTTTTTATGTGTTCTGAGTGGGAACTTAGTCCGGGAAAGTCTCCTTATGACGGTTACATAAAGTTCAACAGGGGAGGATTATGAGCACTTACTCTCGGGGCACAAACGCCCTGCTAATACTTTACTGTCACAATTCACTAACCATCACTCTTAAATACAAAAGGGGGAAATTTACTGTCCAGAGGCCGGAGAACTCCACACGTAGAATAAGAAATAATTTACGGCCTACTCTAGCTTTGTCAGGTCTATAGTCATCTCATTCTCAGGCTCTGTTCCGACTCCGTCCCAGCTACCCCAATGAGATGCTGGACAGGTATTTTACGTTAATGTGATTAGACAAAATCCAAAATGGGAGCAGTGATGTAAAGTAGTTTAAAAGTTTAAAGATAAGGATCTTTACCTTCGAAGCAAATATATTAATGCAAAGTTCCTCGCTGTTACTACCTATAGACTTACTTAGATTTACTCTTTAAATATTCCCAGTTTAAACATTAAATAAATGAGGGAGAAAAAATACTAAAGAGGTTTAGTTAACCTAATATTGATTTATGTTTAAAAGTTTAAAGATAAGGATCTTTACCTTCGAAGCAAATATATTAATGCAAAGTTCCTCGCTGTTACTACCTATAGACTTACTTAGATTTACTCTTTAAATATTCCCAGTTTAAACATTAAATAAATGAGGGAGAAAAAATACTAAAGAGGTTTAGTTAACCTAATATTGATTTATTCACAAATTTACATTAAAAGAAAACGGACATCTTAACAAAGACAAAAATATCAAAGAAATGCAAATTGAAATCATGAAAAATAGTTGATTAGACGCGTGGTCTACAATAATCAAAAATCAAAATGGGGTTAGGCACATGGCCCACGTGACCCAGAGACTATGCTAGTCTCAAACCAGAAATTAATATCCAAGAAAAATATATACACACAATCCCACCACACACAGTCCAAATAGTGTAAAAGCCAGGTTCCCTATCAAGTTAAAATTAGTCTAAGCTAAAAAATGGGGGAATAACTATGGCCATTGATGTAGTACCTGCACTCCTTTGAAGATTAGTCCTATGCCCATGATGGCTGTTGACCTGGTTGCACTTTGCACTCTTTACTGGCCCACCCCAAGAATCCTCGTTTGTGGCAATAGGTTTCCAGGTTCCACTCCTTCACTGTCTCCAGCCGGCAGCCACAGGACTCCTTGGTAAGTCACGTTTTGGGAGAGGGGGTGAGCCAGAGGTGCACAGGTTCACTGACCAGGCAGGTCAGTAGGCCAGGGCGGCTTCTATTCGAATGGGGCCAACACTAAGGTCGAGGAGATCACCTGGCTTCACCTTGCCAAACAAGTGACAGTCATGATGCGCGTGGTAATCCATTGGGGGTGCCATATCGGGACTTCAGGACAGGGCAATATATTGTTGCAAGGAGTGCAGAGGAGGCAGGATTTTGTACTAAATACTTTAGAGAAATCTTGCTGCTCTAAGGGAGTTTATATATACAACAATCCTACCTATTCTTGCTTGCTAAAAATTAATATTTTAAATGATTAATTAGCAATGGACTGGTGCGATGGGCATACGTCTTAAAATTAACAACCCTTAATTGGTATTGAGAAATATAAGATGCATTAATTCAGCAGTATTGGAATTTATATCAAGAATGCAGTTTAGGAATTTAATCTCGACCCACGTAGTTTAAGGAAAGAACCAACATACGCCGGGGTTACTACTAAGGCCCTCTGTTGTGCGTATCTACGCTGTGACGTCACGAGCATGGCGTGCGCTAGTCAACAAGTTTAAGTTTAGATTAGTCTTCCCTATGTATCGTTAAAGAAAATTGAATGTAGGAGAGAACGTTTAAGGGGTAGCTATAGTATTAGTAGAAGAGAGCTAAAAATATGATTGAAAGAAGAAGAGTAAAGAAAATTCTTCACACACACACACACACACACACATATATATATATATATATATATATATATATATATATATATATATATATATATATATATATATATATATATATATATATGTGGAGGATTTTTTATGGTGTGTTCTGAGTGGGAACTGAGTCCGGGAAAGTCTCCTTATAACAGTTACATAAAGTTCAACAGGGGAGGATATGAGCACTTACTCTCGGGGCACAAACACCCTGCTAATACTTTACTGTCACAATTCACAAACCATTACTCTTAAATACAAAAGGGAAATTTACTGTCCAGAGGCCGGAGAACTCCACACGTAGAAATATCAATAATTTATGGCCTACTCTAGCTTTGTCAGGTCTATAGTCATCTCATTCTCAGGCTCTGTTCCGGCTCCGTCCCAGCTACCCCAATGAGATACTGGACAGGTATCTTACGTTAATGTAATTAGACAAAATCCAAAATGTGAGCAGTGATGTAAAGTAGTTTAAAAGTTTAAAGATAAGGATCTTTACCTTCGAAGCAAATATATCAATGCAAAGTTCCTCGCTGTTACCACCTATAGACTTACTTAAGTTTACTCTTCAAATATTCCCAGTTTAAACATTAAATAAATGAGGTTTAATTAACCTAATATTGAATTATTCACAAATTTACATCAAAGAAACGGACATCTTAACAAAGACAGAATGGAATGAAAAAAAATGCAATTAAAAATTATGAAAATTAGTTAGTTAGACACGTGGTCTGCAATAATAAAAAATCGAAATGGGGCCGGACACGTGGCCCACGTGACCCAGAGAATGTGTTAGTCTCCAAGCAAGAAATAATAATGGAAAAATATTTACACACAATCCCACCGCACACAGTCCGAATAGTATAAAAGCCAGGTTCCCTATAAAGTTAAAATTAGTCTAAGCTAAATAATGGGAGAATAACTATGGCCATTGATGTAGTACCTGCACTCCTTTGAAGATTAGTCCTATGCCCGTGATAGCTGTTGACCTGGTTGTCGCACTAATTGGCACGTTGCACTCTTGCCTGGCTCACCCCAAGAATCCTCGTTGGCTACAACAATGGCATGCCAGGGTCCTCTTCTTCTCAATCTCTCCGACCGGCAGCAATCTTTTGTGAGTCGAGTTTTGGGAGAGAGGGGGGGGGGGGAGCCAGAGGTGCACGGGTTCAATGACCAGGGCAGGTCAGTCGTCCAGGCCGGCTTCTGATTGAATGGGCTCGACGCTAAGGTCGAAAAGATCACCTGGCTTCACCTTGCCAAACAGGTGAAGAGCTTGATGCGTACGGTAATCCATTGGGGGTGCCATATCGGGACTTCAGGACAGGGCAATATATTGTTGCAAGGAGTGCAGAGGAGGCCGGATTTTGTACTAAATACTTTAGAGAAATCTTGCTGCTCTAAGGGAGTTTATATATACAATAATCCTACCTATTCTGGCTTGCTAAAAAATTGATATTTTAAATGATTAATTAGCAATGGGTTGGTGCGATGGGCATACATCTTAAAATTAACAAACCTTAATTGGTATTGAGAAATATAAGATGCATTAATTCAGCAGTATTGAAATTTATATTCAAAATTCAGTTTAGGAATTTAATCTCGACCCACCTAGTTTAAGGAAAGAACCAACATACGCCGTGGTTACACTAAGGCCATCTGTTGTGCGTATCTACGCTGTGACGTCACGAGCATGGCGTGCGCCACTGTCAACAAGTTTAGATTAGTCCTCCCTATATATCGTTAAAGAAAATTGGGGTAGCTATAGTATTAGTAGAAGAGAGCTAAAAATACGATTAAAAGAAGAAGAGTGAAGAAAATTCTTCACAATATATATATATATATATATATATATATATATACGTGGAGAATTTTTTTTATGTTTTCTGAGTGGGAACTTAGTCCGGGAAAGTCTCCTTATAACAGTTATATAAAGTTCAACAGGGGAGGATATGAGCACTTACTCTCGGGGCACAGACACCCTGCTAATACTTTACTGTCACAATTCACTAACCATCACTCTTAAATACAAAAAGGAAATTTATTGTCCAGAGGCTGGAGAATTCCACACGTAGAATTAGCAATAATTTATGGCCTACTCTAGCTTTGTCAGGTCTATAGTCATCTCATTCTCAGGCTCTGTTCCGGCTCCGTCCCAGCTACCCCAATGAGATGCTGGACAGGTATTTTACGTTAATGTAATTAGACAAAATCCAAAATTTGAGCAGTGATGTAAAGTAGTTTGAAAGTTTAAAGATAAGGATCTTTACCTTCGAAGCAAATATATTAATGCAAAGTTCCTCGCTGTTACCACCTATAGACTTAATTAGGTTTACTCTTTAAATATTCCCAGTTTAAACATTAAATAAATGAGGGAGCAAAAAATAGTAAAGAGGTTTAATTAACCAAATATTGATTTATTCACAAATTTACATCAAAAGAAACGGACATCTTAACAACACAAAAATGGAATAATAAAAGGAATGCAAATTAAAAGCAATTCAAAGTAATAAAAATGATGGGTTAGACACGTGGTCTGTAACAATCAAAAATCAAAATGGGGTCAGGCACATGGCCCACGTGACCCAGAGACTGTGCTAGTCTCAAACCAGAAATTAATATCCAAGAAAAATATATACACACAATCCCACCGCACACAGTCCGAATAGTGTAAAAGCCAGGTTCCCTATAAAGTTAAAATTAGTCTAAGCTAAGAAAAAATGGGGGAAAACTAAATGGCCATTGTTGTAGTACCTGCACTCCTTTGAGATTAGTCCTATGCCCGTGATAGCTGTTGACCTGGTTGCACTTTGCACTTTGCACTCCTGACTGGCTCACCCCAAGAATCCTCGTTTGTGGTAATTAAGGTTACCAGGTTCCACTCCTTCACTGTCTCCAGCCGGCAGCCACAGGACTCCTCGGTGAGTCACGTTTTGGAAGAGGGGGATGGGGGTGAGCCAGAGGTGCACGGATTCACTGACCAGGCAGGTCAGTAGGCCAGGGCAGCTTCTAGTTGAATGCGCTCGATACTAAGGTCGAGGAGATCACCTGGCTTCACCTTGCCAAACAAGTGACGGTTATGATGCGCGCGGTAATCCATTGGGGGTGCCATATCGGGACTTCGGGACAGGGCAATATATTGTTGCAAGGAGTGCAGAGGAGGCAGGATTTTGTACTAAATACTTTAGAGAAATCTTGCTGCTCTAAGGGAGTTTATATATACAACAATCCTACCTATTCTGGCTTGCTAAAAATTAATATTTAAAATGATTAATTAGCAATGGACTGTGCGATGGGCATACATCTTAAAATTAACAAACCTTAATTGGTATTGAGAAATATAAGATGCATTAATTCAGCAGTATTGAAATTTATATTTAAAATTCAGTTTAGGAATTTAATTTCGACCCACGTAGTTTAAGGAAAGAACCAACATACACCGGGGTTACCACTAAGGCCCTCTGTTGTGCGTATCTACGCTGTAACGTCACAAGCATGACGTGCGCCACTGTCAACAAGTTTTAGTTTAGAATAGTCCTCCCTATGTTTCGTTAAAGAAAATTGAATGTAGAAGAGAACATTTAAGGGGTAGCTATAGTATTAGTAGAAGAGAGCTAAAAATACTATTGAAAGAAGAAGAGTGAAGAAAATTCTTCACAATATATATATACATATATATATATATATATATATATATATATATATATATATATATATATATATATACATATATATATAAATATATATATATATATATATATATATATATATATATATATATATATATATATATATATATATATATATACATATACATATATATATATATATATATATATATATATATACATATATATATATATATATATATATATATATATATATACATATATATATAAATATATATATATATATAGATATATATATATATATGTATATATATATATATATATATATATATATATATATATATAAATATAAATATATATATATATATATATATATATATATATATATATATATATATATATATATATATATATATATATATATATATATTTGGGCTCAAGCCATGGCGTCCTGATGGAAGGTTCCTTTTTGGTAGCTTCCTTGGGTAAATAACTACTAAGATATTCCCAGAGAATTTAACCACAGGTTATCACAGAATTCTAACTTCTGGAGCGAGTATCCTAAAGGTTTCCCTTTTAAGACATCGTATATCAACAGGGGACGCATGTATTAACGCGCCACATAGCTATCTACACCCCGAACAGAGTTAATGCTTCGGTGTGTAAGGGCGGAGAATAGCTGGGAGCCGTTCCACAGCTAATCTCGTCCGTGGCTACTTTTGGTACTCGAGACGTAAACAAACGGGCGCCATTGCTAAATGACGTCACGTCCGTCTTCATCCTTTGCATAGTAGCTCGCCTTACTTAGACGGATTTTCCCTGTGCTTACTTTATCGACTTGCATCTTTATCATGTCGCTACTTTCGGCCTCGCCTTCTTCTGGAAAGTTGAGTACAAGGTTCCAGTATTGTTTAGTTAAGCTCTGACCGTAAAGTAAATTTTACTTTTCGAGATGTTTGATGTTTTGTGGCAGAGCTGTGCCTCAACCGGACCCGCCATTTTATGGCGTCGTTGTTGTTCTGCCTGCCTTATTTAGTTAGCCTCAACAACGCTTCCGGCCTTATTTACTAATCGATACTATTAGTTTATTTAGTCTTCATAGCTAGGAACTTTTATATCGTGTTTTGACGCTTTTTTACCGGTCATCGATTGACCCCATACCAGTTGGCTACTATAGCCCCCAGGCCAGAGCGCCTATATCAGTGTTCATGCATGATAATTATCAGTGATCCTAGGCTTATTTATGAAGATAGTGGCATTATTTTACAATACTAATGACTGTGATGCAAGTGTTTTCGCCTTCAGGGACCATATAGGGGATAGGTTAGTTAGTGTGCCTTTCTAACCTAACCTACATGTATGACCCCTATATGCTTCCTTCTTCCCCCTGCCCTAGGGCATTCCCTCTGTGTAGCCTTGCTCCCCCTACCACGTAAGGGGATCAAGCTATTATCAGAGTATTTTATCGCCTCTCTGTCCTCCCTAAGGGAATGATCCCCCCTTAGGGTTGCGCCTGAGAGTGAGGAACGGCTAGTCCTTCCTCTATTGCTAGGGCTAGGTCTACGACTTTCCTGCAATAGCGATATGTCTTCAATCCTTCCTAGTTCAGGATGTACATCCCTGCTCTAGGTTAGGTTTTGGAGGGGTTAATTCTGTTCCTTGCTGAAACTATACCCATGCACCGTTTTCAGTCAAGCTGCCTTACCTTAGGCTAGGGAGTGTCCTCCCTTCCTTAGTGGCCGCTCAGGTACAGAACCCCCTCCATGGAAGACCCTTCTCTTCTCCCCTCCCCACCTATCTCTTGTATGGCCTAGCCTATACTTAGGTTAGTCTATACCCATCTGTCCCCTGTCCTACAACTCCTCCTTAGGGTGGAGTGATAGGGCTACCTTGAGCTTTTGTGTGCAGTCCGCTCTGGTACATATACCCTTCATAGTGTCCTATGGGGTTAGCCACTGGATGTGTTCTGTATGCAGGGGTCTCCCCCCCCCCTGGGTGTCCCCTAGCCCTCCCTTGGGCTACCCTAGCTCCCGGTCCTCTGTGGCCCCTGCTTCTGGGTGATAGAGTCAGCCTCTATCATGGGTACACCCACTCAGGGGGATGTCTGGGAGTCCATGACCGGACCCCTACATCCCCCCTTCTGTCTCTTTCACTATCCGGGTGCCGGTCCCTTGCCGCCTCCACTGTCGGTGATACCCGCCTCCTACCTTGGTGACTCATTCCATATCCCCTCGGCCGCCAGTCCTCCGTGTGCCGGGGGACTGCCGCCTGCCGCCGACTTCCAGCCGATGGCTCTCCCTCCTTCCTCATAGATTGGTCGTCCGCCCGCCGGCCGGCCCCGGAGTGCCGGCATCCACTGCCGGCAGTCCGGTTCTGCTATAACCATCCTTGTTCCTGTCACCAAACCGGCAACTTCCGGCTGCCGGAGCCGCCGCTCCCTCTGCCGGGGGCCGCCACCCTGGTATTACTCTTGACTTTTATATTATCTGTCCTAATGCCAGAAACTCTGCTGGAGCGGCCTCCGGCGTGCCGGCGGTCTGCCGGAACCCTCCGGGGTGTCAAGGCAACTTGCACCCCCTTCTACTAGCAATCATCTGATATTGATAGCCCTACACTGCAACCAGATGGCTTGTTTACGTAAATGGATCAGTATCTTATTACTGCTCTATTGGTAATCATGCTGTCTTCTTGCATTTACAGATTTCCAGCATGCTGCGTGTATCCTAGCGCGGCTGGTTGCCGGAAGCCGTTACCCTATGGGATCTTTTAGTCCCCTAATCTGGAACTGAGTGACCTCAGTCCCAACCTTATATCCTTGACAATTCCCATAGAATTCTATCTGCCCTATGGACTTCTACTGGAATTCTATCCTGTGCCTTCGGTCACATCGGATTGTCCAAGGATGAAGGTTACGGTAACCAGCCGGGCGGGATGCACGGAGTATGTTCCTATTCTATCTCAACCCTTCCTCTGTGCATCACACCCCTTATCAAGTTAAAATTAATGATTAATATTAACTTAGTTTTAGAGCCATTCTTATGACTCCCCCATACTCATTTTCTCTTTCTTCCACAGGAGGAGCAGATGAAGTGTGACTACGACTTCTGCGCTGTGAAACGCCCGCACTTCTACGGGCATACGGCGTGTAGGACTCACGCCCCTTGTGCCAACAAGAAAGGGGATTTGAAGTTCTGGGACCCGCAGAACTGTACGGTCTACCAGGCTCGCCTAGTCGATGCCTTCCATAATCCTCCCTCAGCGGAGGTCAGGGACACTTCTCGGGATAAGCTACGCAAGTGGGTGCGTGGCTTCCAAAAGAATGCCACTGGACCGTACCTGGCCACCGAAGAAATGAGGTCCCTTCTGTTCCCAAAGGCCTCCCCCAATTCTGTGGTGCCCAAAGAATTGATCCCCACTGTCCAAATTACGGTGGAACCAGACGTAGTCATGGCCCAGTCCATGCACGAGTGCCACCTGGATTCCGAGAACGACGAACACATGTCGGATATTTCGGAGGGCACGGAGAAGACCCTTATGGCCCAAGGTGCGGAAGAGGAAGAGGACCAGGTGGAATACACCGAGTCGGAGCAAGAGGTCGCTCCTCCTTCCATCACCGCCCCTACTCCTACACCGACGGAAGCGTCTCTCCCGTCTACCTCCGCTACCCCGGAACCCATTCCATCCGCCCAAGAGATGTTCCGGATGATCAAGGCCATTATGGACAACAGGCTGAAAGAAAATCAAGAGTTCATCAGGTCCATGATGGGATCCAAAGAACCGAAGAAGATCTCGGTTAAGGATCTCCCTGCATGCTCACACGCCAACCCTTGGAGGTATGCTGAGCATATGGTTATCGCGACCGGCAGGATCTTTGTCAGCGATAAGATCGGCACGGTCCCCCTGGAAGATGTGGAGTTCTTCCCAAATTTCGAGGCCTACCCAGACTGTTACGTCCGGCTCCGTTCTGAACCTGCCTCTAAAGAAGAGACCGAACCCAAGGAGGAGATAGTGTTCGATCTCGCGAAGGCCCAGGCTATGCTAGCCAACACATTTAAAAGTAGGGGTTTTACCTGCTCTAAGCTTCCGGCCCTGAGCAAGAAGCACCCTACCTACGTCGCTCCCGACGATGCAGTCCTTCCTTTCATGGAAAAGGCCTTCACTGCGTGCCTCAAGGCTGTGGAAGAAGGAAAACCCTGCCCTGCACTGGAGGAGTGCAGACCCTTCTCCATAGTGACTCCCCCCGACGTTCGACACTGGAAGGATATCCAGCATACTTTCGTGGTGGGAAAGCTAGATCCTGACGTAGCCGGACGTCAGTTCAACGAAGACCTCCCGAAACTCAACGACCACCTCCTTCGTCGGGAACAAGATACGAAGGAGAGGCTCGCAGCATCCATGTCCCACCAGGTCCAACTTGACGTCATGGCTTGTGACACCAGAGTCCTAGACCACTACATGGTACTCGCCAAATCCCACATGGCAACCCTGGTGAAGGATTTGTACCACTTCATGAAGGCTCGGAGAGCCTGTCGTGAATTCGTGTTCTCGGGTGCCACTGTGAAACACGAACCCCGGAGGCTGATTTCCTCCAACATCTGGGGTAAACACCTCTTTCCCTCTGACCTCGTGAAAGAGATTACTGACAAAGCCGCCACGGAGAACAGGAACCTTCTCCAGAAGTGGGGCATGTCAAAGAAGAGGAAATCCTCCCAGGACGACGGACCTCAACCTAAGAGGAAATCCTCCAAACAGAAACCCCAGCAACGTCAACAAAGACGACAGTTTCCGGGACCCGCTACTCCCCAAGTGGCAGCTCAGCCACAGCAGACCTTCCAGCTGGTCACCCAACCGGTCTTGTCACAGTCACCGGTTTTCACCCCTGCTTTCGAGCAACAGACGACTACCTTTCGTCCCAAAGGTAGAGGCTCAAGCAGAGGTGCAGGCAGAGACGCGTCTCGCCGTCCCTCCAGAGGCAGAGGAGGAAAGGGAGCTAGCGGCCGAGGCAGTAAGCCCTCGGGACAACAGAAGCAATAAAGTGCTTCCGGTGGGAGGAAGACTCCGCCAATTCCAGGATCGTTGGACCTTCGATCCCTGGGCACACAGCATCGTCAAGAAGGGTCTAGGCTGGAGTTGGACTCAACCACCCCCAACCTTCCAGCAATTCTTCCAACAATCAACCCCCCTTCTGGAAGAATATGTCCTAGATCTCTTGAACAAGAAGGTGATAAGGAAGGTAAAGTCCACCAGGTTCCAAGGGAGACTGTTCTGTGTCCCCAAGAAAGACTCCGACAAACTCAGAGTCATTCTGGACTTATCCCCCCTCAACAAGTTCCTAGCGAACGACAAGTTCAAGATGCTGACTCTTCAACAGATAAGGACCCTTCTGCCTCGAGGTTCTTACACGGTCTCCATAGACCTGGCGGATGCCTACTGGCACGTTCCAATGAACCATCACGCTTCCTCCTACCTAGGATTTCGACTCCAAAGGAAAAGCTACGCCTTCAGGGCCATGCCCTTCGGCCTCAATGTGGCCCCTCGGATCTTCACAAAGCTGGCGGACGCCATAGTACAACAGCTCCGCCTCCGAGACGTCCAGGTGATGGCCTACCTCGACGATTGGCTAGTCTGGGCTCCATCGCCCGAGGATTGTTTAAAATCCTGCAGCAAAGTCACCCAGTACCTAGAACACCTGGGATTCAAGATAAACGTGAAGAAATCTCGCCTCTCTCCAGCTCAGAAGTTCCAATGGTTAGGAATCCAATGGAACCTTCAGTCACACCGCCTTTCCATCCCCCAGAAGAAAAGGAAGGAAATAGCAGGGTCTGTCAAGCGACTACTGAAATCCAAGCGGATCTCAAGACGCCAGCAGGAACGAGTTCTAGGCTCTCTACAGTTTGCCTCAGTAACAAACCCAGTGCTTCGTGCACAGCTAAAGGATGCCGCGGGAGTCTGGAGACGTTCTGCATCCATCGCTCGAAGAGACCTCAAGAGACGGCTCCCAAACAGACTTCGACTTCTCCTCAAGCCGTGGTCGGAAGCAAAGGCCCTGAAAAGGTCCATTCCTCTTCAACACCCACCTCCATCACTCAACATCCACACGGACGCTTCGCTGGAGGGTTGGGGAGGTCACTCCCACCAGAAACAGGCTCAAGGCACATGGTCTCCCCTGTTCAAGACGTTTCACATCAACATCTTGGAGGCCATGGCGGTCCTTCTAACTCTGAAGAAACTCTCCCCGCCTCCCTCGATCAATATTCGTCTAACCCTAGACAACTCGGTGGTAGTTCGATGTCTCAATCGCCAAGGCTCAAGATCGCCCCAGATAAATCAGGTGCTTCTTCCAATCTTCCGTCTGGCAGAGAAGAAGAAATGGCACCTGTCTGCAGTTCACCTACAAGGATTCCGCAACGTGACGGCGGATGCTCTATCTCGGACAAGCCCGATAGAGTCGGAATGGTCTCTAGACGCAAGATCATTCTCCTTCATCTCTCACCAAGTCCCAGAACTCCAGATCGATCTCTTCGCAACGAGCGACAACAATCAACTTCCTCGGTATGTGGCCCCGTACGAGGACCCCAAGGCAGAAGCAGTGGATGCCATGTCACTGGACTGGAACAGATGGTCCAAGATCTACCTGTTCCCTCCCACCAACCTTCTGCTGAAAGTCCTCTCCAAGCTGAGAACCTTCAAAGGGACAGCGGCC
Source organism: Palaemon carinicauda (assembly GCF_036898095.1). Taxonomy (NCBI): domain Eukaryota; kingdom Metazoa; phylum Arthropoda; class Malacostraca; order Decapoda; family Palaemonidae; genus Palaemon; species Palaemon carinicauda. Next base: position 31,916,213 of record NC_090745.1, read on the forward strand.
CTAGTGGCTCCCAAGTGGCCCCGGAGCAACTGGTACCCCTGGTCCTGGAGCTGCAGCCCAAGCTGATCCCTCTCCCGGGCCCAGTTCTCTCCCAACAAGTACAGAAGTCGACTGTCTTCGCTTCATCATCGAAAATCAAGGACCTTCATCTCATGATTTTCTCTCCCTAGCCGCAAAGAAGAGGTTTGGGATCTCGAAGAAAAGTCTAGACTTCCTCGAGGAATACAAGACCGAATCCACAAGACGGCAATACGAATCATCTTGGAGAAAATGGGTCTCTTTCGTCAAGGCAAAAAATCCTAAGGAAATCACCATTGATTTCTGCATGTCCTTCTTCATTCACCTTCATGGACAGGGATTAGCAGCCAATACGATTTCGACTTGCAAATCGGCCTTGACTAGACCACTACTGTATGCCTTCCAAATTGATCTGTCCAGCGACATCTTCAATAAACTGCCGAAAGCATGCGCTCGTCTACGCCCAGCACCCCCACTGAAACCGATCTCCTGGTCATTGGACAAGGTGCTCCATTTCGCCTCCAACTTGGATAATGATTCATGCCCTCTCAAGGATCTGACTCAGAAAGTTATATTTCTCTTTGCTCTTGCCTCAGGAGCCCGAGTCAGCGAAATAGTGGCATTGTCAAGAGAAGAGGGTCATATCCTGTTTACTGATTCAGGAGACATTACCCTCTCCCCGGATCCGACGTTTCTCGCCAAAAACGAATTACCCACCAAAAGATGGGGCCCCTGGAGAATATGCCCCCTGAAGGAAGATGCCTCTCTATGCCCAGTAGAGAGCCTCAAGGTCTATCTTCGCAGAACTTCGAACTTTGGTGGAGGCCAACTCTTCAAAGGAGAAACATCGGGCAGCGACCTGTCACTGAAACAACTAAGAGCGAAAATCACCTACTTCATTCGCAGAGCGGATCCTGACAGTACACCCGCCGGTCACGATCCTAGAAAAGTTGCATCGTCTCTGAATTTCTTTCAGAGTATGGACTTCGAAAGCCTTAAAAGCTTTACAGGCTGGAAGTCCTCGCGTGTTTTCTTCAAACATCATGCGAAACAAGTGCACGAAGTCAAACATTTTGTGGTAGCCGCAGGTAGTGTTATGAAACTTACACCTAACTCTGCATAGAACAGCGAGTTACTTGGGACTCTAACTCTTCGGGTGCCTATGTTGACCCTCGAGCGATACATAGTGATGTCGAAAACACTTAGTGCTTTCTTATAACTGTTCTTATCCCAGGTGAAATGTCATAGTCGTCACACAAGCGCCGCATGCCTAGAGCATGATGTGTTTTAATTAAAGACTGACGTTCCTTGAGAATGAGTGCCTACTAATAAATTTGAAATTCCCTTTCAGATTCAAGAGCAAGTCTTTATTACTATGTACATTATAATTTACTGTAAATTAACTTTACTTATTGCTGTAATTCATTTTATTTTTTCTGCAATTGTGAAATAAAATTCCTATTTTATTACTTGTGCGTCTCAATCCGCTCCTACTTATACTATGAAATATATGCCTGTCATAGTTTTATTATCCCCTTCCCTATGGTTCATGGAGATACTAAGATCCTAACCCTTAGTATATATTCACTCTTACAATGTAATATTCCAATACGAATACTTACTCTTCATACCCTAGAGACGAAACTAACCTTCTTAGCACACAGTGTCCAACCACCACTTGTCTGCCCTCCAGAATGTTCCGATATGAATGCCAACCATTCAGTCTTGTCTCCAAGTTCTTCAGGTTCTTCTAGCAAGGTGAATAGCCCCCTTCGATAACCACTTTGATCTCGGCATAGCCCGTGGGAACTTCACTGCCAAGGGGGGCAGGAAGATTCTTCCCTACGTTTCTTTTATTAAGATTACTATGCTACATTGTTCAAAGCCCTTGGCGCCTACCCAATAGGGGAAAATCAACCACGATACATTGATTCTCTGGTATTCTTCCATCAGGACGCCATGGCTTGAGCCCAAAAAACGGATTTTGAGCGAAGCGAAAAATCTATTTTTGGGTGAGATAGCCATGGCGTCCTGATGGACCCTCTCTGCTACTTCGTCCAGTTTTAGGTCCCACCCTGCTCTGCTGTATCATGGTGATCGGCAAGCAACTGGCTTCAGGATGAAGACGGACGTGACGTCATTTAGCAATGGCGCCCGTTTGTTTACGTCTCGAGTACCAAAAGTAGCCACGGACGAGATTAGCTGTGGAACGGCTCCCAGCTATTCTCCGCCCTTACACACCGAAGCATTAACTCTGTGCGGGGTGTAGATAGCTATGTGGCGCGTTAATACATGCGTCCCCTGTTGATATACGATGTCTTAAAAGGGAAACCTTTAGGATACTCGCTCCAGAAGTTATAATTCTGTGATAACCTGTGGTTAAATTCTCTGGGAATATCTTAGTAGTTATTTACCCAAGGAAGCTACCAAAAAGGAACCTTCCATCAGGACGCCATGGCTATCTCACCCAAAAATAGATTTTTCGCTTCGCTCAAAATCCGTTATATATATATATATATATATATATATATATATATATATATATATATATATGTATATATATATATATATATATATATATATATATATATATATATATATATATATATATATATATATATATATAATGTATGTATGTATGTAGAGATATAGAGATATATTGTGTGTATAGATAGATAGATAGATTTGAAAAAAAAAATCTATGGATTTCTCAGTTTATCGTTAAGATATTAGCGTACAGAACAGATATGTCTTTCACTTGAGGCAGTCACCCATAAAATCCATTTTCTTTATCTAGCAAATTGAAGGAATTCTTAGAAAATCTTTTTATGCTATACTATTCTATTAGTTAACGATGAGCAATGACTGTTTGAATTCATCTATTTATTTGTGAAACTAAATAGTTATTTTTTATATAGATTTATTCTAGATTAAGAAGTAATAAAATAGTATTAAAGTAGAATATCTATCATGAACCAAGTAACTCTAGTGATAAATAATGGAGACAAAATAACGTAATGAGTTGACAAACGCTATACGACTTTCCCCAATTTCACGATCCTTTTATATATACATTGCAGGATTCGTAAATGGGACATTCATCATAATGAATAATAGCAGTGTAATCCTTCATCTTAGGATACATTAGTAAAATACAACAGTGTTACACTTGCATCTTTGGAAACTGTTATTGAAGCGTTTTATGTAGGCCGTATTCTTATTCTAGGACGCTTCCAGGGTGGTTGAAACAGTTCACGATCTTTAAATTAAACGTTAGTGTAACAACATGAAATGTTAAAAACGCCGAAAAATAGACAAGCAATTCTACGAACTAATACCCAAATTCTGAAACATTACTCTTGAGCAAGTAAGTATAGTCAGATACCCGGGAAACATATATATCTAATTTCCTATACTGTATTAATTCATGAAGTAAACAGGTTTCAGAAAAGCTCAAGGGTTATTTGTATTTCTTACTATCGTTTCACATCTTTTTAAGGTCTTTTTATCATATTTATTACCCCCGCCAACGAAGTTGGAAGGAGGTTATGTTCTCGCCCCTGTTTGTGTGTTTGTGCGTGAAGAACATTTATGCTGAGCATAAAAGTGCAAGCGTCCTTAAAGGCGAAGATTGAGGTGATTCAACTGGAACTGGCACCTAAGTCCAAGGCTCCACCAGTATCAAGTCTTCCAGACTGTGCGGTGAAGAACCCTTGGCGTTATGCAGAACCTAAGGTTCTGAGTAAGGGATACCTTCACATAGGCGAAGGCATGGTCTCTAAACCAGGTAAAGATTTAGAGTTCTATCCCTATATCGAGATTATCCTTACTGTTATGTAAGGCTGAATTCTGAGGCGTCCATCAGAGATAATACGACCCCCAAGAAAACGATCATCTTGGACCACGGAAAGACTCAAACCCTATCGATGAAGGAGCTCAATAAAGGCAAGTTCACGTACACCTAGCTTTCTGCTTTCGGTAGGAAGCAGGACACTTTTGTAGCTCTAAAGGATACTGTCTTCCATTTTGCCTCAAGAATTTAGAGGCCGTTAAAAGGCAGTAATAGAAGGTAAGCCTTTCCCAGTGCTAGAGGAACGATAACCCGTTTTGCTGGCCGTCCCTTATAACTCCGATAGTTGGGAAGATGTCCAACACACCTTCTTATTTGGAAAACTTGACAGGGACATCGGAGGCAAGTAGTTTAAAGAGAGACTGCCCAGAATTCCTGAATTCCTACTAAAAGCGGAATTGGAGGCCAAAGAAAGTGTGGTTGCTTCTTTGACGCACCAGTCTTATTTTGAGATGTTGATTGGGAACTACTCGAAGTCTGACCTACTCCCAGTTCTGGCGAAAACCCATTTGGCTACCTTCCATAGGGATCTGCATGCATTCTTTTTAGCTATGAGAGCCTGCAGAGAGCACGTCCTAGCAGCAGCAACTATTAGGCATGAGCCTAAATAGTTGATCGACTTGGACAGGGCGGCTCAAGAGAACAAGAGCCTTACGCAGAAATGGAGTACGACCTCTTAGAAGAAATTCACCCCCGGAGAAGGCAAGAAGCCTGGGCGACACTTTAAGGGCAGGAAAACTTTTCCTGCCACGACTGCCACAGTTGCCACTATTCCTCAGACAGTGTACATGATTCCCCAGCAGTATATGACACAGTCCACAGCATTCAATCCCATCTACAAACGGACCACTACGACATTTCACCTTATCGGAGCTCAAGGGAAAAATGCAGGTGGAAAGTGAAAGTTTGGAAGAAGTGGCCAATCTGGGGGCAAAGGAAATAGATGCAGGTCACATAAAGGAGCAGGTCCTTCAAAACAACAATGAGAAGCTTCCATAGGGCGAAGACTCTATCACTTCAAGGATCAATGGAAATTCGTTCCTTGGACACACAGAATAGTCTCAAAAGGACTAGGGTGGAAATGGAGATATACACCACCACCAGTTCAAGAGGTTCTTCCATCCAACAACCCTATTCTTGGAAGAATATGTGCAGGATCTTCTCTGGAAAGGAGTTATCTGTTACAAAAAATCCATGAACTTTCAAGGACGGCTATTCTGCGTGCCAAAGAAAGATTCAAAACACTCTTCAAACTATTCTGGGCTTATCCCCTCTAAACAAATTCATTCAGAACGACAAGTTCCAGATGCTAACAATCTCGCAAAACCGGACCCTACTACCCTCGGGGGCCTACAAGGTCTCCATAGATCTTACTGACGCTTATTGGCATCTTCCAATAGGTCGGCAGTTCTCTCCTTACCTTGGTTCCAGACTGGCAAAAAAGGCCAACGTATTCAAAGTTATGCCTTCGGACTCGGCATAGCTCAAAGAATTTTCACAAAACTAGTCAAGACAATTGTTCAGCAACTAAGGAACAGAGGTCTTCAAGTGATGCTATACCTCAACGACTGGTTAGTTTGGGCTCCAACGAAGTCGGAATGTCTTCTAGCAGCTCTGGAAGCTATGAAATCTCTACAATCCCTGGGCTTCCAAATCAACCTTAAGAAGTCCAGGCTATCTCGAGCTCAAGAATTCCAGTGGCTAGGTCTGCACTGGAACCTGAAGTTACATATCCTTTCTCTATCTAAGGGCAAGAGAAAGGAAATAGCAAGTTCAATCAGGTGTTTACTTCAGTTGAAGATGATCACCAGACGTTATCAGGAAAGTCTTAGGCTCGCTACAATTTGCAGCGGTTACAAATCCAATCTTGAAAGCAACACTCAAGGATGCCAACAGTCTGGAGAAAAAAAGACATCAAATGCTCGGAGAGATCTTCGGCACAAAACCACGGCTTTCCTGTGCAAACAGCTCCAGCCGTGGTCCACTGTCAAGAGCTTGTCGTCACACGGCCCTCTTCAGTTTCCCCCTCCGTAAGTGATAATCCACACGGATGCCTCGGAGCAGTGTTGGGGGGATCATACTTCTACCAAGAAGATACAGGGTCAGTGGTCAGTCGCATTTCAACAATTCCATATCAACATTTTGGAAAAATGAAGAAAAATCACACATCAATTTAGTTCTTGACAGCAAGACGATAGTCCACTACATCAACAGACAGGGTTCAAGATCTCCACAGATCAATCACGTAATATTGGCCATTCTCACTTTGTCAAAGCAAAGAAATTGGCACCTCTCGGCAGTTCACATAGAAGGGGCTCACAATGTTACAGTGGACACTGTCAAGATTCAAGCCTCTGGAAACAGAATGGTCTCTGGACGAAAAATCATTCTGTTTCATTCTGGAGCAAGACCCAGAACTGTAAGTAGATCTCTTTGCGACGAGCTTCAACAAGAAGCTTCCCCAGTATGTACAGTAGCACCAAATTTAGATCCAGACGCAGCAGGGATAGATGAGATAGCACTGGATTGGAACCAGTGGACTCACATTTGCCTTTTTCCACCGTTAAATCTCCTTCCGAAGGTCCTGGACAATCTACGGACCTTCAAGGGGCAGCAGTATTAGTGGCCCCATATTGGCCCCAAGAGCAATTGGTACCGTCTTGATCTGGAACTCAAACCTCGCCAGATCCCTCTGCCGACACCAATGCTGTTCCAGGATGTTCAGCAGGAGAGACTTTGCTTCCTCTTGGATAGCAAAAACCCTTCAGCTCATGATTTTCTCGTTCTAGCTGCTGAACAAAAATTTGAAATTTCGAAGGAAAGGATTGATTTTATAGAATACAAGTTCTCTACTATAAAAAGACAATACTTGTCCTCTTGGAAGAAGTGGGTGGAGTTTGTCAAGAAACATAAGACCTCTTCGATTACAATGGACTTTTGTTTATCTTTCTTTATTTCACAACATAAACAAGGTTTGGCCTCCACAACTATTTCCTCATGTAAATTGGCTCTATTCAGACCTATTGCTTACGCTCTCAATACAGAACTCAACAGCAAACTGTTCAATAAGATCCCAAAGGTTTGTGTTAAACTGAAACCAAATGCTCCTCCCAAATCCATCTTACAGTCTTTGGACAAAGTCTTGCACTTAGCCTCCTCAATGGATAACTACTCTGCTTCTTTGAGGGATTCTACTAAAAAAAATCAATCTTTTCACTAGCTATGGCTTCTGGTGCTACAGTCAGCGAGATTGTGGCACTATCAAGAAATGATGGCCACATTGAATTCTCGGAATAGGGAGATGTTAATCTATGTCCAGATCATGCATTCCTGGCTAAAAATAAACTCCCACAAAACGTTGGTTACCTTGGGAGATTGTTCCCCTAAAGGAGGATCCTTTTTTGTGCCCTATGGGATGCTTTAAGCTTACCTGTCAAAGAGTGAAGCCTTATAAAGGCAGTCAATTTTTTAAAGGGGAAACAACAGGATCTAATCTCTCTTTGAAATGGCTATGGTTCAAACTCACCTATTTTATCTGAAGGGCTAATCCACATAGTATGCCATCGGGTCATTATCCTAAGAAAGTATCCTCTTCTTTAAACTTTTTCCAATACATGTCCTTCAAAGGCTTACAAGCTTACACGGGATAGAAATCTTCAAGCGTGTTTTTCAAACATTATTTTCGACAATTGGAAGAGATTAAGCACTTTATTGGGGCAGCTGGTAATGTGAACCCTGGATAGGTGTGGCGGGTCGAGCTCGACCCGAGGAGGTTTCCGAAAAACACGTTTTTTTGCCATAATTTTTCATACGTATTGGTTGCGAGTGATATCGACCTGCGAGACCTCAGTTCAGTGCTCGCAGCAGTCGGGTCAGGACGCATTTTACCGCAGCTTATTTCCTTGTGCCATTTTTGAGATACCGTCGGGTCGAGCTCAACCCATCAATACCTAATTGAGGTAAGTTGTGAAATAAAGTTTTTATATATTTATCGAATGTGCATTAGTGTTTATATGTGTATAAAAAAGGACTATTGTAAAGTGTTTGTGAATGTCTTGTACACCGTATGCGTGACCTTGGTACAGGCTGAGTTGCCATAAGTGACCATGTAGCGTATTTTTCCGTAAATGTTTATTTTAATCTTTTTTTTGCATTTTTCAGTTTTCATCAATATAAAATGGCAAAACGTCATACTCTTGGTTTAGATCAAATCAAATCTCTTCTCTTTGAGACAGAGTGATTTTGAGGAGAATTTAGAAGGTGCTGATGTCTCAGATATGGAAGACGATGTAGTTGAGTTGGAAGGAAGGTTGGCGGAGGAGGATGAGTCAAGTGTTGACGAGGAGATAATTCCCTTTGTCAGCACAGATGGTGAGAGGGAGGATGAGGGGCCTAGTGCATCGGCGTATGGTGAGGGGGGTAGTGTGTCGTTGCTTAGACCAATGTCCCGCCCCCTTGGCGTCGATGTCACGTGTTCCCGCCCCCCCCCCACCCCGGTGGAGGAGAGGAGTAGGAAAAGGAGGGAGGGGTGAACTATATTATGTTCCCCTCTCTCTCTCTCTCTCTCTCTCTTGTGAAGATGCAAAGATTGATGGCTCTCTGTCTCTCTCTCATGAGGAGGTGTGGTCCCCAAGTGCAACATCGGTACGACATATCTGCGGGGAAATTTTCAGACACTCTGTCAACTAATGGTTGACACCTTCAAGGTCAAACTTCTACCTGAACATGACATTCGCTGTGGCCACATCAAGCTCCCGAAAAGGGTTAGATGCAATAGCTGCCCATCAAGGGAGGATCACAAGACGAACACAGCCTGTTTGAGGTGTCGCAACCCTGTGTGCCTGCAGCACCAAACTGTCTTGTGTCCACAATGTGTTTGATGGTCGTTCTAGGTAAGAAACTAAAATAAATATTCGTATTTTTGACCATTCAATAATTCATGAAATTGCATATTATCTATTGTTTTTACAAATTAGTTTATAATTTTCCCATTTGTGTAAGTTTGTACCTTTATGAGAACTTTATAATGATCCTTATTTTGATTTTTTAATTGCAAGATAATTTATAAACATTTTTCTAGCATCAATAAAAGTTTTATGCAAATCCTGGAACATTTATATAAGTAAATAACTCGCTAATATTGACATATAGTTTTCCATTTCAGGTAGCAGATTTGGCCTTACGAGGGGGTGTAGTTGGCGGCCATTTTGTGAGCATATCCAACAGGTAAGCTGGCATAGCTCTATGTATTCCTCTTTTTTTTTTTTATATATAAAATTTCTGATATTTTCATGCATATATACCATGCTCAGCAATGGATATAAGGATTTTTCTTTAGAAAAAAGTAAAAATAGAAATCTGAAAAAGAAAAATCTCATTTTTAAAACACCAAATAATATCCAAGTGCAGATTATTTTACATATTTTTGTTGTACGATAATAATACAATATCCTGTGAAAATTTTAGCCACTAACTATATCATTTACCTACCCCAAAAAATTTTGAAAAGAGGATAGATTCTTTTAGCCAAAAAACATACACTTTTTTCTCATTTCAGGAAACGTTCCCTTCTGGTTCCTCCCCCCACCCTGGATCTCAGCAAATGGTGCTCAACTATCATAGAATAAGTGCTTAGAATAGTTTTATTTTATTTTCATAGTTAGATTTTAGGTGAATTTTTTTGTAGTCATTTTTTGTATACTTATTTTTTAATTAATTTGTAGTAAATATTTATTTTGGACTTAGCTTTCATTTACTTTTTTTGAATAAGAATATTCTTTGAAGTTTTTTTAATAGTAAAAGGTTCTTAATTACTTTGTAAATTCATTTTTTTATGATTTTTTTTTTTGGACCACGGGTCGAGGTCGACTCATCAATACCTAATTAAGGTGGTCAAATAACAATACCTATCCAGGGTACCAGCTTCTTAGTGTTGTGCATGGCTCTTATGGAGTGTACAATATGGGACTTTTACAGTGTGCATAGTGCAGGATCTTGTGGTCTTATACTCCGGAGTCAAGGGAGGAGGACATTGACCATTATCATAGTATTGGTGAAAACGGTGGTTAACAAAATATCTAGCAGAGTTAAAGGTTTAGTGAGAGGAAATTGTTCAAGTCCAAGATTTTCTTGTTAATAACTTTCATAGCCATACTTGGTTCATACTCGTAGATAGTGATGACCGCTCTCTCGTCCGTGATGACCTAACTCCGGGAGGGGGGACATCTTCTCTAGGCCTACCAGTAAACCTCCATTGTCAGGAAGCCCGGGCCTAACAGGAGTAAAAGGGTATCTTTTCGCTCTAAAAGTCCTTTACCAAGATGTGACTTCTCCTTTATCTCTCTGGGAGAGAGGCTTCCTAGACTCCCTTGAATCGGAGAGAAAGTACTAAAGTCCTGTTTAAGTGATGGATGGGAAAGACAGGTTGCCAAACTTTCGACTTCAAAAATGGAGCTTTATTCTTAATTTTTTATTTCTCCAACAATTTATGAGAACCAAAAGGTTCCTCTGACAGGGACGGGTTCAGCATATTCATAGTACAGACGCTTAACACTACTCGTACCGAGGATAGTATCATATCTAGTGGAAACATCACTTCTCAGAACGAGTAATTATTTTCCCGGAGAAGTTGAGTTCTGCCATAAAAAATATCTAGTTTTCAGGAAGATCATTCCTTCTAAAGACAAAAAAGGGCTGGGACTCTATTCATGGTCACTCTTCTGACAGTCACGGTGGGGCTGGTGTCACAAATAACATAGTTTGTAGAGGATTGTCTATTCATATCTGTTGTACATGTTATAATTATTATATGATCCTATTTCATTTATGTGCATTGCATCGTCTATACATTGGCACTCATTTGTGAGAATGTAAACAAATGGTGTTTCAGTTTGGTAGCTCATTTACTCGCTGCGTATATGATATCATCATAAATAAGATTAACTTTTTGTTCATGAAATGTTTATTATTACTTGGAAGCTATCACATGACAATGATAATATCTGCAATGAAAGATAGCACGATGAGAAATAAAACGGCATTTGCATCGGCAGTCAAAATAAATTCAATATGAAATTACACTGACTCCTAATAGCATATATGAGTCAGTTAATAAATTCACAATATACACAGCTAGCTAATGAACCATTTGATGCTAGCACATAATAGATAATAAAGTTTAGTTAGTCTATAGACAATAATACTGTACCATATACACAGCGAGTAAATGAGCTACCAAACTGAAACACCATTTGTTTACATTCTCACAAATGAGCGCCAATGTATAGACGATGCAATGCACATAAATGAAATAGGATCATATAATAATTATAACATGTACAACAGATATGAATAGACAATCCTCTAGTTTGGGAGTTGTTGGGGTCATCTCAATGACCTCTTCTGCCACCATCGTTCGAGTCATAGACCTAGAGTCAGCACGCACTGGCGTCGAGAGGCTGTTGCCTTCTCATATTTAATGACTAGTTCGTTTTTCTGTCGCCTACTTTGTCGTTGCAGGCACAAAGGGGGCCGGAGACTGTCCTGCTCTCATTTCAAAGAGGGGACCCCTACCAAGGATCCCCTAGCAAGATGGCACCCACCACTCTATGATGCCAATGGATCACGCCTCGATAGCCTACTATGCATTGGGTAGTTTTGAAGAGAGCTACGATTAAGGACTGACGATTGTGCCGGGGTTTCGAAAGATAAGCCTTTGATACTTGTAGTTTTTATTGTAAAGTAAAGTGAATTAATTTAGACTTGGTCTCTGTGGGCTGTGGTCTCAGCCCTAACCAATCTATTTTTGGGTGAGATAGCCATGGCGTCCTGATGGAAGGTTCCTTTTTGGTAGCTTCCTTGGGTATAAGACTACTAAGATATTCCCAGAGAATTTAAACACAGGTTATCACAGAATTCTAACTTCTGGAGCGAGTATCTCAAAGGTTTCCCTTTAAGACATCGTAATTTCAACAGGGGACGCATGTCTAAACGCGCCACATAGCTATCTTCACCCCGAACAGAGTTAATGCTTCGGTGTGTAAGAGTAGAGAATAGCTGGGAGCCGTTCCACAGCTAATCTCACTCGTGGCTACTACTGATACTCGAGACGTAAACAAACGGACGCCATTGCTCTAATGACGTCACGCCCGTCTTCATCCTGAAGCCAGTTGCTGCCCATCACCATGATACAGTAGCACAGGGTGGGAACAAAACTGGACGAAGTAGTAGGGAGGGTCCATCAGGACGCCATGGCTATCTCACCCAAAAATAGATTTTTCGCTTCGCTCAAAATCCGTTTTTTCGCTTCGCTCAAAATCCGTTTTTTGGGCTCAAGCCATGGCGTCCTGATGGAAGAGTACCAGAGAATCAATGTATCGTGGTAGATTTTCCCCCAGTATTAAGTGCCTAGGCATTGACAAAACAGCAAAGTAATCTTAGATAAAGAACCATAGGGACGAAGTATCCTGCCCCCCTTGGCAGTGAAGTTCCCATGGGCTATGCCGACGTCAAAGTGGTATTGAAGGGCTATTCATCCTGAGAGAAGAACTTAAAGAACTTAGAGATGAAGCGGAATGTTTGGTATTTGTATAGGAACATTCTGAAATTAGACCAGTGGTGGTTGGGCACTGTGTAGAGTTCATCTCTTGGTTATCAGAAGTAAGTATTCGTGTAGGAACCTTACTTAGTCAGGGTGAATATAATTTAGGATTAAACATCTTAAATTCTTCATAACCATAAGAAAGGAGGAATAAATAAAACTATGACAGGTATGTATTTCATAGTAAGTAGGAGCTGATAGAGACGCACAAGTAATAAAATAGAAATTTTATTTCACAATGCAGAAATTAAATAATTTACAGCAAAAGTAAAGTTCATTTACAGTAATAATAATGTACATAGAAATAAAGGCTTGCAATTGAATCTGAAAAGGAATTTCAGGGTATTAGTAGGTACTCGTTCTCGAGGAACGCAAGACTTTAAATAAAACACATCATGCTCAAGGCATGCGGCACTTGTGTGACACTATGACATTTCACCTGGGATAAGAACAGTTATAAAAGCACTAAGTGTTTTTCGACATCACTATGAATCGCTCGAGGGTCAACATAGGCACCCGAAGAGTTAGAGTCCCAAGTAACTCACTGTTCTACGCAGAGTTAGGTGCAGGTTTCATAACACTACCTGCGGCTACCACAAAATGTTTGACTTCGTGCACTTGTTTCGCATAGTGTTTAAAGAAAACTCGCGAGGACTTCCAGCCCGTGAAGTTTTTAAGGCTTTCAAAGTCCATGCTCTGAAAGAAATTCAGAGAAGATGCCACTTTTCTAGGATCATGACCAGCGGGTGTACTGTTCGGATCCGCTCTGCGAATGAAGTAGGTGATTTTCTCTCTTAATTGTTTCAGTGACAGGTCGCTGCCCGATGTTTCTCCTTTGAAGAGTTGGCCTCCACCAAAGTTCGAAGTTCTGCGAAGATAGACCTTGAGGCTCTCTACTGGACATAGAGAGACATCCTCCTTCAGGGGGCATATTCTCCAAGGGCCCCATCTTTTGGTGGGTAATTCGTTTTTAGCGAGAAACGTCGGATCAGGGGAGAGGGTCACTTCTCCTGAATCAGTAAACAGGATGTGTCCTTCTTCTCTTGATAATGCCACTATTTCGCTGACTCGAGCTCCCGAAGCGAGAGCAAATAAAAATATAACTTTCTGAGTCAGATCCTTGAGGGGGCATGAATCGTTGACCAAGTTGGAGGCGAAATGGAGTACCTTGTCTAGTGACCAGGAGATCGGTTTCGGAGGGGGTGCTGGACGTAGGCGAGCACATGCTTTTGGTAGTTTGTTGAAGATGTCGTTGGACAGATCAATTTGGAAAGCATATAGAATTGGTCTAGTCAAGGCCGATTTGCAGGTTGAAATCGTATTGGCTGCTAATCCTTGTCCATGAAGGTGAATAAAGAAGGACATACAGAAATCAATCGTGATTTCTTTAGGATTTTTTGTCTTGACAAAGGAGACCCATTTCCTCCAGGATGATTCATATTGCCGTCTCGTGGATTCGGTCTTGTATTCCTCTAGGAAGTCTAGACTTTTCTTCGAGATCCCAAACCTCTTCTTTGCGGCAAGGGAGAGAAAATCATGAGATGAAGGTCCTTGATTTTCGATGATGAAGCGAAGACAGTCGACTTCTGTACTTGTTGAGAGAGAACTGGGCCTGGGAGAGGGATCAGCTTGGGCTGCAGCTCCAGGACCAGGGGGTACCAGTTGCTCCGGGGCCACTTGGGAGCCACTAGGGCCGCTGTCCCTTTGAAGGTTCTCAGTTTGGAGAGGACTTTCAACAGAAGGTTGGTGGGAGGGAACAGATAGATCTTGGACCATCTGTTCCAGTCCAGTGACATGGCATCCACTGCTTCTGCTTTGGGGTCCTCGTACGGGGCTACGTACAGAGGAAGTTGATTGTTGTCGCTCGTTGCGAAGAGATCTATCTGAAGTTCTGGGACTTGGAGAGAGATGAAGGAGAACGATCTTGCGTCTAGAGACCATTCTGACTCTATCGTGTTTGTCCGAGATAGAGCATCTGCTGTCACGTTGCGGAATCCTTGTAGGTGAACTGCAGACAGGTGCCACTTCTTCTTCTCTGCCAGACGGAAGATTGGGAGAAGCACCTGATTTATCTGGGGCGATCTTGAGCCTTGGCGATTGAGACAACGAACTACCACCGAGTTGTCTAGGGTTAGACGGATGTGGATCGAGGGCGGCGGGGATAACTTCTTCAGTGTTAGAAGGACCGCCATGGCCTCCAAGATGTTTATGTGGAACGTCTTGAATAGTGGAGACCAGGTACCTTGAACCTGTTTTTGGTGGGAGTGACCTCCCCAACCTTCCAGTGAGGCATCCGTGTGGATGTTGAGTGATGGAGGAGGGTGTTGGAGAGGAATGGACCTTTTCAGGGCCTTTTCTTCCGACCACGGCTTTAGGAGGCGTCGCAGTCTGTTTGGAAGCCGTCTCTTGAGGTCTCTTCGAGCGATGGATGCCGAGCGTCTCCATACTCCCGCGGCATCCTTTAGCTGTGCACGAAGCACTGGGTTTGTCACTGAGGCGAATTGTAGAGAGCCTAGAACTCGTTCCTGCTGTCGTCTTGAAATGCGTTTGGATTTCAGTAGTCGCTTGACAGACCCTGCTATTTCCTTCCTTTTCTTCTGGGGGATGGAAAGGCGGTGTGACTGAAGATTCCAGTGGATTCCCAACCACTGAAACTTCTGAGCTGGAGAGAGGCGAGATTTTTTCTCGTTGATCTTGAATCCCAGGTGTTCTAGGTACTGGGTAACTTCGTTGCAAGACTTTGCACACTCTTCGGGCGATGGAGCCCAGACTAGCCAGTCGTCGAGGTAGGCCATCACCTGGACGTTTCTTAGGCGGAGCTGTTGTACTATGGCATCCGCCAGTTTTGTGAAGATCCGAGGGGCCACATTGAGGCCGAAGGGCATGGCCCGGAAGGCGTAGCTTTTCCTTTGGAGTCGAAATCCTAGGTAGGAGGAAGCGTGATGGTTCATTGGAATGTGCCAGTAGGCATCCGCCAGGTCTATAGAGACCGTGTAGGAACCTTGAGGCAGAAGGGTCCTTATTTGTTGAAGCGTCAGCATCTTGAATTTGTTGTTCTCTATGAACTTGTTGAGGGGGGATAAGTCCAGAATGACTCTGAGTTTGTCTGAGTCCTTCTTGGGAACACAAAACAGTCTCCCTTGGAACCTGGTGGACTTTACCTTCCTTATCACCTTCTTGTTCAAGAGGTCTAGAACATATTCTTCCAGAAGGGGGGTTGATTGCTGGAAGAATTGCTGGAAGATTGGGGGTGGTTGAGTCCAACTCCAGCCTAGACCCTTCTTGACGATGCTGTGTGCCCAGGGATCGAAGGTCCAACGATCCTGGAATTGGCGGAGTCTTCCTCCCACCGGAAGCACTTCATTGCTTCTGGTGTCCCGAGGACTTGTTGCCTCGGCCGCTAGCTCCCTTTCCTCCTCTACCTCTGGAGGGACGGCGAGATGCGTCTTTGCTTGCACCCCTGAATGAGCCTCTACCTTTGGCATGAAAGGTAGTTGATGGTTGCTCAAAGGCAGGGGTGAAGACCGGTGACTGTGACAACACCGGTTGGGGGACCAATTGAAAGGTCTGTTGTGGTTGGGCAATCACTTGGGAGGTAGCGGGTCCCGGAAACTGACGTCTTTGCTGACGTTGCTGGGGTTTTGACTTTTGGGGTTTCCTCTTAGGCTGAGGTCCGTCGTCCTGAGAGGGTTTCCTTTTCCTGGACATGCCCCACTTGTGGAGAAGGTTCCTATTCTCCGTGGCGGCTCTGTCAGTGATTTCCTTCACAAGGTCAGAAGGAAACAGGTGCTTTCCCCAGATGTTGGAGGAAATCAGCCTCCGGGGTTCGTGTTTCACGGTGGCACCGACAAACACGAATTCACGACAGGCTCTTCGAGCCTTTATGAAGTGGTACAAGTCCTTCATTACCGTCAGTAAGTGGGATTTGGAGAGTACCATGTAGTGATCTGGTACTCTAGTGTCACAGGCCATAACTTCCAGTTGGACTTGATGAGAAAGAGATGCCGCAAGCCTCTCCTTCGTGTCTAGTTCCCGGCGAAGGAGGTGATCGTTGAGCTTTGGGAGGTCTTCATTAAACTGACGTCCGGCGACGTCAGGATCGAGCCTTCCCACGACGAAAGTATGTTGAACATCTTTCCAGTGTCGAGCGTCAGGGGGGGTCACGATGGAGAAGGGTCTGCACTCCTCCAGTGCAGGGCAGGGTTTCCCTTCTTCCGCCGCTTTAAGGCATGCAGCTAAGGCCTTTTCCAAGAATGGAAGAACCGCAGTATCAGGTGCAACGTAAGTAGGGTGCTTCTTGCTCAATGCCGGAAGCTTAGAGCAGGTAAAGCCTCTACTCTTGAATGCGGAGGCTAGCATAGCCTGGGCCTTTGCGAGATCGAACACTATCTCTTCCTTAGGTTCGGTCTCTTCCTTCGAGGCAGGTTCGGAACGAAGCCGGACGTAACAGTCCGGGTAGGCCTCAAAGCTTGGGAAGAACTCCACATCTTCCAAAGGGACCGTGCCGATCTTATCACTGACAAAGATCCTGCCGGTCGCAATAACCATATGCTCTGCATACCTCCACGGGTTGGCATGAGAGCAAGCGGGGAGATCCTTGACCGAAATCTTCTTCGGCTCTCTGGATCCTATCATCGACCTGATGGACTCCTGGTTCTCCTTCAGCCTGTCGTCCATGACGGCTCTAATCAGTCGGATCAATTCTTGAGTGGAAGAAGAAGGATCCGGAGTCGAGGAGGTAGACGGAATAGACATTTCCGTCGGTGTAGGAGTAGGAGGGGGGATGGACGGGGGAGCGACCTCTTGCTCCGACTCGGTGTATTCCACCTTGTCTTCGTCATCTTCGGCTCCTTGAGCCATAAGCGTTTTCTCCGTGTCTTCCGAGACATCCGAAATCTGTTCGTCATCTTCGGAATCCAAACGACACTCGTGCATGGACTGAGCCATGACTACATCAGGTTCCACCGTAATTTGGAGAGTGGGGATCACGTCTTTGGGTACCACTGAGTCAGGGGAGGCCTTAGGGAACAATAGTGACCTCAGTTCTTCGGTGGCCAGGTACGGTCCGGTAGCATTTTTCTGGAAGCCACGCACCCACTTGCGCAGCTTTTCACGAGAAATGTCTCTAATCTCCGCTGAGGGAGGATTATGGAAGGCCTCAACTAGGTGAGCCTGACAGACCGTACAATCCAGTGGATTCCAAAACTTCAAATCCCCTTTCTTGTCTGCACAAGGGGCGTGAGTCCTGCAAGCCGTATGCCCGTAAAACTGCGGGCGTTTCACAGCGCAGAAGGCGAAATCACACTTCATCTGCTCCTCCTGTGGAAGAAAGAGAAAATGAGTATGGGGGAGTCATAAGAATGGCTCTTAAACTAAGTTAATATTAATTATTAATTTTAACTTAATGAAGGTGTGATGCATAAGAATGAAAATAGTAAAGGAGAACATGCTCCATGCATCTCGCCCGGCTGGTTACCATAAGCTTGGTCCCTGGATAACCCGAGTGACCGAGGGCACTGGATATAATTCCCTAGAATTCCAAGTATTTTGGAATTCCATGGAAAAACCAAGGACAAGATTGGGACCGAATTCATTCGGTTCCCAGATAAGGGCCAGAAGGCCTCATTTAAAAGGTAACTGCTTCTGGCAACCAGCCGTGCTAAAATGCACATAGCATGCTGGAATTAGAAGAATGCAAAGAGACAGCATGATCACTAATAGAGCAGTACTAGGTACTGATCTTAATAGCAGAAGCAGCTTATCTGTTTGCGATATAGGGCTATCATAGTCTTATGATAGCTACAGGAAGGGGGTGCAAGTATTCTTGACGCCTCCGGGGCATCCGGCAAGCCGCCGGCATGCCGGAGCTCGCTCCAGCATAGATTCTGGCATTAGGACAGACAATGTTCAAAGTCAGTCAAATACCAGGATGGCGGCCGCCGGCACAACGGCGGCACGCCGGCAGGGAGCGGCGGCTCCGGCAGTCGGAGGATGCCAGATTGGTGACTGGGATAAGGATGGTTAAGGCTGTACCGGTTGCCGGCAGTATATGCCGGCACTCCGGCGGCCGACCGGCAAGCGGACGACAAGCTAGGAGGAGGAGAGCCGCCGGTAGTAGCCGGCGGCAGCCAGCAGTCCCTCGGTACACGGGGGGCTGGCGGCAAGGTTAGGGAGAGTCACCAAGTAGGAGGCAGGTATTGCCGACAGTAGAGGCGGCAAGAGACCGGCACCCGGATAGTGAGAGAGACAGGGGGGAGGGGGGAAGGGATGTAGGAAGTACCATCAGGAATCCAAACATCCCTCCCCCTCCCTGAGGGGGTGTACCCATGATAGAGGCAGGCTCTAACATCCATGAGCAGGGGTCACTAGGGACCGGGAGCAAGGTAGCCCAAGGGAGGGCTAGGGAACACCCAAGGGGGGGGAGGAGACTCCCATATGCAGGACTACACTAGTAACTAACCTTATAGGACACTATGAAGGTATGTGTACCAGAGCGGACTGCACAAGGAAGCTCGGGTAGCCCTACTATTCCACCCTAAGGAGGAGTTGTAGGACAGGGGACAGATGGGTATAAACTAACCTAAGCATAGGCTAGGCTATACAAGAGATAGGTGGGGAGGGAGAAGAGAGAAGTCTTCCCAGGAAGGGTTTCTGTACCAGAGCGGCCACTAAGGAAAGGGAGGACACTCCCTAACCTAAGATCAGGCAGATCAGCTAAAACGGTGCAAGAGTACAGTTTCAGCATGGAACAGAGAAACCTTCCTAACCTAACCTAGAACAGGGCTAAGAGTCCTGAACTAGGAAAGGAAGAAGACATATCGCTATCGCAGGAAAGTCATAGACTATCCTGCCATAGAGGTAGGCTAGCCTAACCTCACTCTCGGACGCAACCCTAAAGGGGGTTCATTCCTTTAGGGAGGACAGAGAGGCGATATATACTCTATTAGACAATTAATCCCTTTACTCAGAAAAGGAATCAAGGCTAAATAGAGGGAATGCCAAGGCAGGGGATGAAGGAAGCATATAGGGGTCCTAACATTAGGTTAGGCTAGAAAGAGTCACTGACTAGCCTATCCCCTATATGGTCCCTGAAGGCGAAAACATTTGCATCACTGTCAAAAGTATTGTAAAATAATGCCACTATCTTCATAACTTAGTCTAGGATCACTAATAAATCATGCATGAACACTTGTATGTAGGCTCCTGGCCTGGGGGCTATAGTAGCCGACTGGTATGAGGTCAATCGATGACCGATAAAAAGCGTCTAAACACGATATAAAAGTTCCTAGCTATGAAGACTAAATAAACTAATGTATTCGATTAGTATAATATGCCGGAAACGTTGTTGTGGCTAACTAAATAAGACATGCATAACAACAACGACGCCATAAAATGGCGGGTCCGGTAGAGGCACAGCTCTGCCACAAAACAGCAATTATCTCGAAAAGTAATATTTACTTTACGGCCAGAGCTTAATTAAACAATACTGGAACCTTGTACTCAACTTTCCAGAAGAAGGCGAGGCTGAAGGTAACGACATAGCGAAGATGCAAAACGATAAAGTTAACACAGGGAAAATCCGTCTAAGTAGGGCAGCTACTAAACAAAGGATGAAGACGGGCGTGACGTCATTAGAGCAATGGCGTCCGTTTGTTTACGTCTCGAGTATCAGTAGTAGCCACGAGTGAGATTAGCTGTGGAACGGCTCCCAGCTATTCTCTACTCTTACACACCGAAGCATTAACTCTGTTCGGGGTGAAGATAGCTATGTGGCGCGTTTAGACATGCGTCCCCTGTTGAAATTACGATGTCTTAAAGGGAAACCTTTGAGATACTCGCTCCAGAAGTTAGAATTCTGTGATAACCTGTGGTTAAATTCTCTGGGAATATCTTAGTAGTCTTATACCCAAGGAATCTACCAAAAAGGAACCTTCCATCAGGACGCCATGGCTTGAGCCCAAAAATGTGTATTACATGCTGTGAGAGCACTATTCAGTAGTCAGTTAAGAACATAAGAGAAAGACTTTGTCGAAGCTACCATTGATAAATTGACTATGGAAAATTATATCCAGTTCTCATAGGAAAGTTGTAATAATCTTTTTGTCAAAATACAATTAGTTGAAGGATCAGATTAGCCTCCGACTATCCCAGCCTTTTGAACTATATGAATTTATTTGTCTGTGATTTGGGACACTGGCTCCATTCCAGATTCTTGGGAATCAAAGAGCCCAATTTTCCACAGACTAACTATTCTGTCATGATCTTGAGTCTACACAGGAATAAAGGTTTCAAACAGTAGTCTTCTTCCCGAAAGGTAGTACCTTAGAGATCTTCCTTGAGGTAGACCTGGTATGGTTTGGGATAACAATCGGCCTGAATATCTAATCAAAAATTTCATGCCATCTAAATATAAGAGACGGGAGGGATCCCCAAAAAAAATTCACCTCCCACAGTTTGTCAACCAATACTACAATGCAGAGGGACTGAAGGCTCAAACCCTGTTCCTTCTCTGCCCCCAGCCAGTATTAGGAGACTCATGCAAAAGAGGTGGCCTAAAACTGGGGGCTAATTGCATTAGATTGCAATCCTCATCAAAATAGTTAGTGGAGACTCTGTAATCTATGCTTATAGATAAAAATATCGTTGGCATGTCAGAGGTAAAGGTGATAGCTTCAAGAACCTACTAGCCTTAAGTGAGTTTTCCGACACTGAGAATTGTGTACGTATTAAGAAAGTCTAACATATCTCTGGTCTGGTTTGGAAGTGTCACACCGAACCTGTGTCTGGGGCTTAGACTGTCTGATGATAAGAGTCAATAGCCCATAGTCTATTAGCGGTTTGTGCATAAGGAGGCTCATCCAAATGATGAATGAGGCTCATTCTCAATAAAGTACAAGGCTACTGAGCCTGGCATTGGAACCTCAAGGGGAGGGGTACATCAGCAGAGCTAGTACTTATGCGTGCATTGAGGTTTTCCATAGAGTCAATAATTGTGATAAATACCATAATTCGGTTGTTCCGTTTTAACAGTAACAGAGTTCTTAACTCTTCCTCAAACATCCTTCTTTTCCCTTACGTGTTTTATATTGTGACCGGAATAGGAGGCGAATCAGGAACGGGAGGAGTCCAGCTCACTCCCGTTATAAGAATGTTCGCCTCTAGCAAATGAGTATGAGGCAAGAGAATTGAAGTTTCTCTCAGAGCTTGGTTTACGTGGCAAGAGTTATCAAAATTCTGCTACATAGAATGCCTACGATGTGGGCCACGTCTATGTTATCTAGGAATGACTTGTGGGCCAGGAGGAACTTTACTGGTCCCTTCCCTGATTTCTGTACCTGCAAAATTATTATCTACATGAAATAAAATAGTGTTCTATAGAATGCACGATTTTAGCGTCATGAACATTAGACAGTAGCACGTGAGTGCCAATCATGTTGATTAATAGGTTTGCCATTGTCATGGTTTTAGAAGAGGTAGGGGATGTATGAATCAGATTTTTACAGTTAGGTAGATATACAAGAAATATTTAGCAAAAGGTAAGGTGGTGTATGTTGCGTTTATGGATCTGGAAAAAGCGTGATAGAGTTGATAGGGAAGTGATGTGGAATGTGATGAGGTTATATGGAATTGGTGGAAGGTTGTTGCAAGCAGTGAAAAGTTTCTACAAAGGTAGTAAAGCGAGTGTTGGCCAGGGCACAACCCACCCGTTGAGATACTACCGCTAGAGAGTTATGGGGTCCTTTGACCGGCCAGACAGTACCTACATTGGATCCTTCTTTCTGGTCACGGTTCCTTCCCTTTGCCTACACATAAACCGAATAGTCTGGCATATTCATTACAAATTCTCTTCTGTTCTCATACACCTGACAACACTGAGATTACCATACATTTCTTCTTCTCTCAAGAGGTTGACTACTGCACTGTATTGGTTCAGTGGCCACTTTCCTCTTGGTAAGGGTAGAAGAGGCTCTTTAGCTATGGTAAGCAGCTCTTCTAGGAGGACACTCCGAAATCAAACCATTGTTCTTTAGTCTTGGGTAGTGCCATAACCTCTGTACCATGGTCTTCCACTATCTTGCGTTAGAGTTCTCTTGCTTGAGGGTACACTCGGGCACGATATTCTATCTTATTTCTCTTCCTCTTATTTTGTTAAATTATAGTTTATATGAGAAATATTTATTTTAATGTTGTCACAGTTCTTAAAATATTTTATTATTTCCTTGTTTCCCTTCCTCACTGGGCTATTTTCCCTGTTGGAACCCCTGGGCTTATAGCATCCTGCTTTTTCAACTAGGGTTGTAGCTTAGCAAATAATAATAATAATAATAATAATAATAATAATAATAATAATGATAATAATAATAATAGGATAGGAAATGAAGTGAGCGATTGGTTTCTGGTGAGAGTGGGACTAAGACAGGGATGTGTGATGTCGCCATGGTTGTTCAACTTGTATGTTGATGGAGTGGTGAGAGAGGTAAATGCTCGAGTGTTTGGACGAGGATTCAAACTGATAGATGAGAATGATCATGAATGGGAGGTAAATCAGTTGTTGTTTGCAGATGATACTGTACTGATTGCAGACTCAGAAGAGAAGCTTGGCCGATTAGTGACAGAATTTTGAAGGGTATGTGAGAGAAGGAAGTTGAGAGTTAAGGTGGGTAAGAGTAAGGTTATGAGATGTACGAGAAGGGAAGGTGGTGCGAGGTTGAATGTCATGTTGAATAGAGAATTACTCGAGGAGGTGGATCAGTTTAAGTACTTGGGTCTGTTGTTGCAGAAAATGGTGGAGTGGAAGCAGATGTACGTCAGAGAATGAATGAAGGATGCAAAGCGTTGGGGGCAGTGAAGGGAATGGTAAAGAATAGAGGGTTGGGCATGAATGTAAAGAGAGTTATGTATTAGAAAGTGATTGTACCAACTGTGATGTATGGGTCGGAGTTGTGGGGAATGAAAGTGATGGAGAGCCAGAAATTGAATGTGTTTGAGATGAAGAGCCTGAGGAGTATGGCTGGTGTATCTCGAGTAGATAGGATTAGGAACGAATTAGTGAGGGTGAGAACGGGTGTAAGAAATGAGTTAGCAGCTACAGTGGATATGAATGTGTTGAGGTGGCTTGGCCATGTTGAGAGAATGGAAAATGGCTGTCTGCTACAGAAGGTGATGAATGCAAGAGTTGATGGGAGAAGTACAAGAGGAAGGCCAAGGTTTGAGTGGATGGATGGAGTGTAGAAAGCTCTGGGTGATAGGAGGATTGATGCGAGAGAGGCAAGAGAGCGTGCTAGAAATAGGAATGAATGGAGAGCGATTGTGACACATTTCCGGCAGGCCCTGCTGCTTCCTCCGGTTGCCTTGGGTGACCGTGGAGGTAGCAGCAGTAGGGGATTCAGTGTTATGAAGCTTCATCTGTGGTGGATAACGGGGGAGGGTGGGCTGTGGCACCCTTGCAGTACCAGCCAAACTTGGTTGCATCCCTCGTCAGGCTAGGAGGAACGCACAGAGGAAAGGTCCCTTTTTTTTTTCATTTGTTTGATGTCGCCCAACCCCCAAAATTGGGGGAAGTGCCTTGGTATATGTATGATGTATTATCACGAGACCAAAGGTTGTTATCAACATAAGTCAAAGCTTTGTCATTCTGTGTCCTATACAGAAGTTTATAAAACTCCATGGGAAATTTAAACTATTGGGGTGAAGATCTACCAACCCCTCTGGGGTGTATTGATGATAAACTTGCTTGGGCTTTAGCATTACTAAGTTCCTGAGGAATACTCTCACACCTCAAAGTGGCGTCATGTTTTGTGCCATCATGACATTTAGGAGTGATAACCCATTTAGGTCTGTTGGTCTCCCCAATACGTGAAGGATTACCTCACACGTAGGGATGGTGTCTCGTATAGTGAGTTCATTATTCGGAGATGCAGCAGCACGTTCAGACTTGTTATTGAGCATTCAGCCTGGATAAATTGTTTATAGCTAAAATTCTGGGTAAAGCAGGATTTGTTATACACTTTTCACAGTATTATTAGGCTTAAAAGGAGACATTGAGCAGCTTGGTAATACAGACTTGGGGGGAAGAACACATCCATAGTGGTCCACCTAGCCTCGTAATCTAAAGATGATATACCATCTGATACATCCTGGGAACTCTTTTGAGGAGATCTCTGCCGATGACCCCTGGGAGTATAGGCAGGCCTTGCTCATTACTTCAAGCTGGAGACAGGTAATAAGGGTCTTTCAATATGGCTGCTTCAGTATGGGAGGAAATGGTATTCTTTACTTTAAGGGGACCATCCACTATGGTGTTTGACATAACTTAAAAAAATTGAAAATTGTTTTATTGTTTCTATGTATGCAGAAACATATCGTACTTGTTCTCCAGAGGTTTCAGCCAATTATTTTTACAAATAATGACCGAATCATCTCTGCGTGTTTATTTTTTCATTTATATTTCAAAATCTTGTACGTATGGCAGAGATGGAAGGCACTGGTGGAGGGTACACGAATACAAACTACGATCTACGAGAAGAACAGCCAGTTTCCAAAGATGTATAGAAATTACATTGCATGTGTGCTTGTTTACTTGCAGTTCTTATGTACATAGTGTTTTCACAACGTCCTCTTGAACTTTATAGCAAGGCCAATGTTACCTAATTTCAAAGAATGAACAAAACGTAAGCAGAGAGCAACAAAAAAAGCACCAAAAAGAGAGGGAAACATAAAAAAAAAAAATGATATTTTAATTATAAAATAAATTTTTGAATATACTTACCCGGTGAATATATAATAGCTGCAACTCTGCGGCTCGACAGAAAACACACTCAAAAAACTCGCGAGCGATCGCTATGAAGGTTGCGGGTGTGCCCACCAGCGCCAACTGTCGGCCAGATACCACTCTTGTATGTAAACAAAACCTTCAATTCTTCTCGTCCCGCTGCGTCTCTATTGGGGAGGAAGGGAGGGTCATTTAATTTATATATTCACCGGGTAAGTATATTCAAAAATTTAGTTTATAATTAAAATATCATTTTTAAATATTTAACTTAGCCGGTGAATATATAATAGCTGATTCACACCCAAGGAGGTGGGTAGAGACCAGAGTTAATTATGTTTACAGCGTATAAGCTAAGAGTTTTTTCATTTTGACAGTTATCAATATAACAAAACCAAAATATATAGGTACCTGGTAAGGAAGTTGACTTAGACGATTACTCTGCCTTGTAAGTCTGTCTTCCTCACGGAGCCCAGCGATCCTCTTAGGATGCTGAAAGACTCCCAGGAGCTGAAGTATCAAGGGTTGCAACCCATACAACAGGACCTCATCAAACCCCTAATCTGGGCGCTCTCAAGAAATGACTTTGACCACCCGCCAAATCAACCAGGATGCGAAAGGCTTTTTAGCCTTCCGAACAACCCATAAAACAATATTAAAAACATTTCAAGAGACAGATTAAAAGGATATTGGAATTAGGGAAGTGTAGTGGTAGAACCCTCACCCACTACTGCACTCGCTGCAACGAATGGACCCAGTGTGTAGCAGTCCTCGTAAAGAGTCTGGACATCTTTTAAGTAAAATGACGCGAACACTGACTTGCTTCTCCAAAAAGTCGCGTCCATAATACTTTGCAGAGATTTATTTTGCTTGAAGGCCACGGAGGTTGCTATATCTCTAACTTCGTGCGTCTTAACCTTAAGCAAACATCGGTCTTTCTCATTCAAGTGAGAATGAGCTTCTCGTATTAAAAAAATCTGATAAAATATGACAAAGCATTCTTTGACATAGGCAATGAAGGTTTCTTAACTGAGCACCATAATGCCTCAGATTTCCCTCGTAATGACTTAGTACGAGCTAAATCGAACTTAAGAGCTCTAACAGGACATAATACTCTTTCCAGTTCGTTGCCTACGATCTCTGATAAGCAAGGAATATCAAAAGATTTTGGCCAAGGACGAGAAGGCAGTTCATTTTTGGCCAGGAAACCAAGTTGAAGTGAACAAGTGGCTTTTTTCTGTAGAAAAGCCGATGTTCTTACTGAAGGCATGAAGTTCATTGACCCTTTTAGCCGAAGCCAAGCACACCAGGAAAAGTGTCTTGAGGGTGAGATCCTTCAGGGAGGCTGAATGTAATGGCTCATACCTGTCTGACATGAGGAACCTTAGGACCACGTCTAAGTTTCATCCAGGAGTTGCCAAACGACGTTCCTTAGAGGTCTCGAAAGACTTAAGGAGATCTTGGAGATCTTTATTGTTGGAAAGATCTAAGCCTCTATGTCGAAAGACCGAAGCCAACATGCTCCTGTAGCCCTTAATCGTGGGAGCTGAAAGGGAGTGAACCTTTCTCAGATGTAAAAGAAAATCGGCGATTTGGGCTACAGAGGTACTGGACGAGGACACAGATGCTGACTTGCACCAGTCTCGAAAGACTTCCCACTTCGACTGGTATACTCTAATGGTAGAAGCTCTCCTAGCTCTTGCAATCGCACTGGCTGCCTCCTTCGAAAAGCCTCTAGCTCTTGAGAGTCTTTCGATAGTCTGAAGGAAGTCAGACGAAGAGCGGGGAGGCTTTGATGGACATTCTTTACGTGGGGCTGACGTAACAGATCTACCGTTAGAGGAAGACTTCTTGGAAAGTCTACCAGCCATTGAAGTACCTCGGTGCACCACACTCTCGCGGGCCAGAGGGTAGCAACCAACGTCAACCTTGTCCCTTCGTGAGAGGCGAACTTCTGCAGTACCTTGTTGACTATCTTGAATGGTGGGAATGCATATAAGTCCCGAAAAGACCAATCCAGTAGAAACGCGTCTATGTAGATTGCTTCTGTATCTAGGACTGGAGAGCAATAGATTGGTAACCTTTTGGTCTACGAGGAGGCAAAGAGGTCTATGGTGGGTTGACCCCAAGTAGCCCAAAGACTCTTGCCCACGTCATTGTGGAGGGTCCATTCCGTGGGTATCACCTGACCCCTCCGACTGAGACAGTCTGCCAAGACGTTCAAGTCCCCCTGGATGAATCTCGTCAACAGGGAGATGCCTCGAATTCTTGACCATAAGAGAAGGTCCCTTACGATCTCGAGCAGCGTGAAGGAGTGTGTGCCTCCTTGCTTGGAGATGTACGCCAAAGTTGTGGTGTTGTCTGAGTTGCCTCTACCACTAAGTTTCGAAGAAGCCTTCTAATATCATCAAGGCCAAGTGGACTGCTAATAGCTCCTTGCCGTTGATGTGCATGCTCTTCTGACTTGAGGTCCACAGACCCGAGCATTCCCGACCGTCCAGGGTCGCACCCCAACCCAAATCCGACGCGTCTGAGGACAACACGTGGTTTGGGTTCTTGACTGCTAGGGATAGTCCCTCTCTCAGACTGATATTGTTGTCCCACCATTTCAGGCATGCCTTTACTGGTTCGGAGACTGGGAATGATACCGTCTCTAATGTCTTGTCCTAGTTCCAGTGGAAGGCTAGATGGAACCGGAGAGGCAGAAGGTGTAGTCTCCCTAGAGAGACAAACTACTCCAGGGATGAGAGAGTCCCTACGAGACTGTTCCAACTCCTGACTGAATAAACGTTTCGTTTCAGAATTAGTTGGACTTCGAGCAGGGCTTGACTGCGAATCTCCATCCCCAAATATAGAATAATCTGGGATGGGATCAGTTGGGACTTTTAGGTTGACCAAAAGTCCCAACTCCCTGGCCAGACTCAACGTCCAATGTAGATCCTGCAGACAGTGAAGACTGGACGATGCTCTGAGAAGCCAGTCGTCCAAGTACAGGGAGGCTCGGATCCCCGATAGATGGAGGGATTTTGCCACATTCCTCATGAGCCTCGTAAACACGAGAGGCGCAGGACTGAGGCCAAAGCACAGGGCTCGAAACTGGTACCCCACATTCCTGTAAACAAACCTCAGAATCGGTTGGGAATCCGGGTGTATAGGAATGTGGAAGTATGCCTCCTGAAGGTCGAGAGAGACCATCCAGTCGCCTTCCATAAATGCTGTCAAGACAGCCTGGTAGACTTCATCGTGAAGTTTGTCTTGACAATGAACACATTGAGCGCACTTGCCTCTTACGTACTCCTGCAGTGAACATGGCTGCCAAATCATGGAGCCATCCCTGAGGGACTTGTTCCTGCAGAGAACGTGGCTGTTAGATCATTGGAGCCATCCCTGAAAGCCTTGTTTATGCATGACATAATTGTACAGCAAAACTTCAAAGGCTCGAAAATAGCTGTGAAGTCGACCT
Source organism: Palaemon carinicauda (assembly GCF_036898095.1). Lineage (NCBI taxonomy): Eukaryota > Metazoa > Arthropoda > Malacostraca > Decapoda > Palaemonidae > Palaemon > Palaemon carinicauda. Next base: position 31,944,912 of record NC_090745.1, read on the forward strand.
GTAAAATCTTGGAGCGTCTCATGGCCAGGCGCCAGGGAGAGTCTATGAGGTTTGAGAAGTCTATCTGGGCAGAGGCAGGAACTCCCAAGCCGAGAACTTCTCTCGTGTCATATCAGACTCGCTCTATAAGCTAGTTTAAAAGAAGGGAAAGCAAAGGCTGTCTCCCCCAAACTCCTCCTGGTGATAAACCAGTCGCCTAGCAAACGTAAAGCTCTCTTAGAAGAGCGAGAGAGCACTAGCTTATAAAACAACGGCTTCGAAGTAGCTAGGCCTAGTGTAAGCTCTGACGTTTAGGCGAACGAGGAGCAGCAGTTACAAAAAGATCCGGACAAAGATCCTTAAAAATCAGCATGATTTATTTAAAGTCCATAGAGGGCTAAGCAGCTTTAGGCTCCTCTCCGTCTGACAGAGTCCTCAAGGGAATATCAGTAGGAGGGGGAACAGCAACTTCCTCATCTGAAGGAACCTTGTCCGATAATAGCCGAGTCTCAAGCAAGGGAGAGACCTACCGTGGTGGCAATGCTTTACAAGCAGAGTCCACACGCACTGGTGCATTAGTAGCGGACCAGGACGCAACGTCATGTAACTGCTTGACAGTCTGTGAACTGTCAACAACAACAGGTGCGTGAGACCAGGACGCAACGTCATGTAACTGCTTGACAGTCTGTGAACTGTCAACAACAACAGGTGCGTGAGGACGCACAGCGTCCACTCGAGACTGCTTTGACCGCCTAGACTGAGCAGTCAAAACAACTCTAGAATGCGGAGGTTGACGCTCAGCGTCAAAACAAGTCAACTCCGATTGTTAGCGAACGTCCTGAACGTCAACAGGAGCATCAGCAAGTGGCCTAACGTCCAAATGTGGCTGAAAATCCACACGAGACCGCATCGAGTGTGGTTCTAAACAACCTGACTGACGTGACTTGGTTACGCCAACGTCAACAGGACGCACAAAGGAACGTTAGGGTGGCTGAAGGCCAGGATCTCGATGAGATAAACGGCTAGGCTCAACGGACTTATCGGCAGAATAGTCTTCCATAAGGGAGGCAAGCTTATTCTGCATGTCTTGCCGTACAACCCATTTAGGATCAACGGGAATGGTTGCGGTAAGAGACGAGGGTAACGTCTGTGACCGCAAAACCTTGCCTACAAAAAGACTCTCAGAGTCTGTGTTACGCTTTTGTTAGGCGGCGAGCAGTCTTCCGATGACTGCATAGGGTCAGAGCTGTCCTAATGGTTAAAACCAGGACGCTGGACCTGTCCTGAAAGGACTGACTTTCGCTTAAAGGGCCTCGAAACCTTGTTCCACGGTTTCTTATGCGAAAAGCCTTCGGATGACGAGGAGAAAATCGTCTCTCTCGCCTTATGGTAGGGGTGATCTTGGTAAGATACACCCGATACCATAGAGGGAACGTCTGTTCGCTGATCAAGGCCTCTCGAACCCATAAGTCGTACGACATTACTTCTCCCCTGGGCTTGGGAGCTTGCAAGAGGTCCCGGACTAGGCGAACGACAGGCACGAACAGACGAACCCTCGGTCGCAACACTGATAACACTTTGCGCAATATCACTTTATCACTACGATTTTCTGTTTTGCACTTATTTCACTGAAATCGAATTTTTTAACAATTCACATTAGGTATGAATAAAACTGATTTCTACCTGAAGCACGCAATTCTACCCTCATCAAAAGGTTGTAATTGCGAAATCAGTCGTATAATGTAAGCACATTAATACCAATAAAAAACAGTAAACATATTTTAAGATAAAAAAATCAGTGGCTGGGGAAGAGACTAAACACTAGCTCATTCAAAACTACGTTTTTAATCTCTCACCGTACATTGCCTTGGGACGAGAATAAAAAACTAAAAACGTTTTATCCTTTCTCCCCGTACAGAGACTAGGGACGAGAGTAACTCGAGAACAACGTTACCCGCTTGGGACGAGATAAAGATCGGAACGTTTTCTCTCCTCTCTCTCCCTCCGTCTCTATCTCTCTCTCTCTCTCTCTCTCTCTCTTGCTTTCGCACCTAAGAGAAGAGCCCACTTACGTTTCGTCAAAAAAACAGGTTATCTGACCAAAGGAAAAAACTGAAAGGTTTTTCAATTAAAAAGTTCCTTTAAAATAGAATTTAAAACATTTAAGCTTTGAAAGAAGAATGAACAAAACGTCAGAATCGATTTACTCTTTCTGCAAAGTGAAACCGTGATACTCTCTCTCTCTATCATAACGATAGAGCGCAAACTGCGTAGCATAAATAAACTAAACGTTAGTTCATCTTTGAAACAGTACGAAGACTATTCAAAGAAAATCTTTCATAAAATATCTATTAAAAAATATTCATTTAATAAGTTTTAAATCATTAGCTCTTTAAAAGCTATTTACGATTGAAAGGGCTCAACGTTGTTTAACTTCGGTTTCCAAGTTAGGACCGCCTACTCTCAGGAAAGGTCGCATATAAACAAATCATTAAAATTTATTTTGATGTTTATTATAAATGGAAAGCTAATAGAAGAGGCCTAATAAAGGCGGTTGAGATATAAAATATATAGAAGAAAATCTATAATTAATTTATAACGTGATAAGATAATTGCTAAAAGCCTAAACACACTTCCGTACTGAGGGAAGGGTCGGCCATTTAAAAGTCAAGGAAAGTCCAAAAAACAATCCAAAGTCATCAAAAATTAAATCTATCCAAAAACGAGTTCAAGATTTAAGTTGAAGATAAAACACCTGTACTGCGAAAGCTCAAACCAAAATGAAGTACTTCACCAAATATGTTAAGAAAACTCCAGGTTCTACAGCGAGTATGAATACGTCTTGTCGTCAACGTCGACAGAGAAGAATTGAAGGTTTTGTTTACATACAAGAGTGGTATCTGGCCGACAGTTGGCGCTGGTGGGCACACCCGCAACCTTCATAGCGATCGCTCGCGAGTTTTTTGAGTGTGTTTTCTGTCGAGCCGCAGAGTTGCAGCTATTATATATTCACCGGCTAAGTTAAATATTTAAAAAAAAAAGACTACAAAGCTTGAACATTCTAAATAAAAATCTGGTAACAATGAGAGTTCGCTGGCAACTCATGACACCCTTACACCAAGTGTATTAGTAAACTAAAGGTTTAAATACCTCGTTTAGGGAGCCTTCATGTAGGAATAAACAATAAAAGTACAAAGTAAGGTTATCATAATAATGTTATCTTGATTTTTTAAGAAAAAAAATCAAAAATTTATAGCAAATCTTTGGCTCATAACCCAAAAACATACTTATTCACACTTACGTACTTTTTCTCACTATTTATTGTTCGATTTTAGAGAGAAAGATATCATTGAAAAGAAGAATAAAAATCCCACAATTTTGTGTAACAGAATTTTGATTTTCCTCTCTCTTTTTTTCATGATTATTTTACCTCTAGACAAAGAAAATTAAGAAAAACTTCATTAAAAAAAAAGAAAAAGGAAAATCGAAATCCTGGCAAACAGAATTATTCTATTTATAAAGGAGTTTTGATGGTATGATTTTCAATACAATTGGTGTCACATTAGTGGAGAAAAATGTACCTATAAAATTTAAAAAAATCATGATTTTTGCTAATAAATCAAGAAGTTTCTTATCAAATGACTTGAAATTTTTATAAGATGAAGGTATTATGAAGGCCTAAAACATACTTAGAAATTGTACATTTCGAATTAGAAAAAAAAATGCAGGACCTAGTGGACGGTCCCCTTAAGGTTCTGTGAAGGAGATGCTTTTACAGCTCTGATTGGAGATACTTCCAAGAGCAGAAAGATCTTAGCTCTATAATCAGACATACATGGATGGAACTTCACTCAACACTTATATGGGGAAGAAGATCTAAGGTTTCCTGTCCTTCTTCCCAAGGTTCATAATGTGATATCCCCTGAGCAGATGATCATTCATGTTTTCACTGCGGAGGGGGATTATAACCAGGGATGAGTTGTAAACTTGTCCTGCCCGTGAAGAAATTTCATCACACAGAAATGGTGGCACGTGTTAGTGACGTCATTGTGCGCAGTAATGGTGGCGCTTACAGCTTCATTTGGCTAAACGATAAGCCCAACTAAATCATGGAAAGTGGTAGTTTCTGGTTTTGTCCTACTGGACTTATCTACTCTAATAGGCATGGAAGGAGAAGGTTAACTAAAAGGAATGCATAGTTTTGGTAAGCTTTGGGGTGTGGACGCAGTCCAACCACCCCTATCACAAGTCTCTAAAGAGTTCTTAAGACTCTGTAGAGGATACCTAAGCTTAGGACCCATATATTGTAGGTAATAGGCAAACCTAGTTAGTGAGAATGTGTTGGGGATGGAAAAGTTTCATCTTCAAACAAGGTTGCTTCATAATTGAAGGGTAAATCTGTCTCAACTCTAAGAGTACCTCCAATTAGAATGTGTCACTGAACAAGCATGTTCATTCTGCATAATCATGCTTGATGTGTTGGAAGCTGGCTCAAAGCAAGAATCTTTAACAAATGCTTGCTCAAGGTCTCGCTGTGTACAGTCGACTCTATTCTAATTACAGTACTATGGGTTTCGTCAATTGCAATTAAAGTTTTAGGTAATTCACAACATGAGAAACTCCTGTTGGTAGGAGACACAGTAGAGTAAAAAATCTTGTGTTTACTGCGACAAAAAAAAATCCCCAATTGGGAGGAAGTCCACTCCACTTCGTATAGAACTTGCATGGTGAATCCCTTGAACATCTCATCTCTACAAGAGGGACAAAAAAGATGTGCCTATGTCTGTCTGGCTCATTAGGATGCCACAATGGTCGCTATCCCGCCCAGAGCAAGAACGTTAAAACAGATTTACTAGACATAAAGCACTCACTCGCAACTCATACATAATGAATAGTAATGCAAGTGACCGTGAAGACAGAAAAGATTCAAGTCAATAGCAAAACACACTACAAGGGTAAGCGAGTTGAATGCAATAGGCTTGATTGTAGAGAGAAAGTGAGAGCATAACCTCTTCACTTCACGGCTCCCCGTGTTGTGAGGAGGCAATGCGAGCATGGCCTCTTGCTGCATGCCTAGCAACAAAGCATGGTGCAATCAAACCAATTTTCTTTGATTGGTCAATCATAGAAAACATGACTAGCAGTTACCCATATAAATGACTTACAAGTTTGTATCAACTTAAGAATAAATAGGGTTTTGTGGATAATTCAGAGGTAACACGTATGGCATATGCCTTGTATTCACATGGCAAAGGTTGATGCCCACCTCGGACTGTGAGTTTAAGCTGTTTAATGAGGAGGTTAATGCTGTGGTTAGGCACAACAGTGGTGAGTTGGGATTGCATGGCTGACATTCTGGTGAGTGTTATTTCAGATGAAACTGGAAATGAAACCAGACCCATTTTAACCTTTAAATACGTTATGTCAATAAAACTTGTCTCAAGCAACCTTCATTTATATAAAAAACATTTGGTACAAAATAAAACTACTGCACAGTTAATACTGTAAAAGAATACCTAGAAAGAGCATGCAAACAGTGAAGAATACAATTAACATTACAGTAATTCTTTAAATGTTATCCTATTGGAATGAATGCACAAGTTCAAAAGTTAAGTAAATTTCATGGTTATCCCATGAATGCCTGGAGGAGGAATGAGAAAAGGAGAAGAGGGGCAAATACATAGGGTACAGAGGATGAATTGCAGAGGAAGGAATTGCAAAAGCATGCATGTTCTGAGAACAGTCCGGGAATGCCGGCAGCTTGACAGGCATCGCCGTACGACTTGTCAGCACAGCCTTTCTTCACTCCAACATTGTCTCCTGAAATAATAAAAAGTTATTAGTTTCAAAAAGATAATAAGATTTAGAATTAGTTTTTTAAAACAATCTACACAAAAGCAATCATCCCCTGGTCATCCCAGGTAATAGTCTACCTTAGATTTATTTGGCTTGAGAGTAGAGTATGTGATTGAAGAAGCAATGAGTAAGATTTACACAATAAATTTTTGTATCTTTAATGACCAATGTCAGCGAGATAGTATAAAGTCATAATGATGATGATAGCTGAAGCCCTTTTACAATAGTTCCCCACAGTAATGCTCACACCAACACGTAATGGGCTGGCCCAGGCACCAACCATCTGTTAAGACACTAGAGAAAATAAAGGCAGTGTCCATGCAGGCCATATTTTAGGTTCAGTGCTTTCCCCTTGTCTATATCGTACTCCAAGAGCTGGTCCTCAAGTTACAGTTTCCAAGTCCAACATATCTAACTTAAGCATCTAGGGTATTTCAGAAACCTCAACCTCTTAAACATGTTATTTTTATTAATAAAATAAATTTTTGAATATACTTACCCGATAATCATGTAGCTGTCAACTCCGTTGCCCGACAGAATTCTATGGAGGGATACGCCAGCTATCACAATACTAGAAGGGGGTGTACTTACCAGCGCCACCTGTGGCCAGGTACTCAATCATTTGTTGTTGACACCTCCTCAATTATTCCTCGGTCCACTGGTTCTCTCTGGGGAGGAAAGGGAGGGTCGATTAAATCATGATTATCGGGTAAGTATATTCAAAAATTTATTTTATTAATAAAAATAACATTTTTCAATATTAAACTTACCCGATAATCATGTAGCTGATTCACACCCAGGGAGGTGGGTGAAAACCAGTGTACAAGATTAAAGGATAGCTAAGTATCCCATATTTCATATAACAGTTATCTCAAATAACAATGAAATAATAAGTACCTGGTAAGGAAGTCGAATAGAACCGTTACTCTGCCTCTTTATTTAAAGTTCGTCTTCCTTACTGAGCGCAGCGTTCCTCTTGGAGGCTGAATCAACCCAAAGGTGCCAAAGTACACGGGGTTGCAACCCCTACTAAAGGACCTCTACCAAACCTTTAACCCAGGCGCTTCTCAAGAATGAATAGACCACCCGCCAAATCCAAGGATGCGGAAGGCTTCTTAGCCTACCGTAACAACCATAAAAAACAACAATAAAAGTATTCAAGAGAAAGGTTAAAAAAGGTTATGGGATTAAGGGAATGTAGTGGCTGAGCCCTCACCTACTACTGCACTCGCTGCTACGAATGGTCCCAGGGTGTAGCAGTTCTCGTAAAGAGACTGGACATCTTTCAGATAAAATGATGCAAACACTGACTTGCTCCTCCAATAGGTTGCATCCATTATGCTCTGCAGAGAACGGTTTTTATTAAAGGCCAACGAAGTAGCTACAGCTCTTACTTCGTGGGTCCTTACCTTCAGCAATGCAAGGTCTTCCTCCTTTAAGTGAGAATGTGCTTCTCTGATCAGAAGCCTTATATAGTACGAAAGCCCATTCTTGGACATGGGTCTCGAGGGTTTCTTGATGGCACACCATAAGGCTTCTGACTGTCCTCGAATAGGTTTAGACCTCTTCAGATAATATTTGAGAGCTCTGACAGGGCAAAGAACTCTCTCTAGTTCGTTACCTACCATGTTGGAGAGGCTAGGTATTTCGAACGATCTAGGCCAAGGACGTGAAGGAAGCTCGTTCTTTGCTAGGAATCCAAGCTGAAAAGAACATGTTGCAGATTCGGTTGTGAAACCAATGTTCTTGCTGAAGGCATGAACCTCACTGACTCTCTTAGCTGTTGCAAGGCCAACGAGAAAAGCAGTCTTGAGGGTAAGATCCTTGAAGGAAGCTGACTGGAGAGGTTCGAACCTAGATGTCATAAGGAACCTTAAGACTACGTCTAGATTCCAGCCTGGAGTGGAAAGACGACGTTCTTTAGACGTCTCAAAAGACTTGAGAATGTCTTGAAGGTCCTTGTTGGAAGACAGGTCCAAACCCCTGTGGCGGAGAACTGAGGCCAACATGCTCCTATATCCTTTAATCGTAGGTGTTGAAAGGGATCTCTCATTCCTAAGATGTAGAAGGAAGTCAGCTATTTGGATCACAGAGGTATTGGTAGAGGATATTGAATTGGCTCTACACCAGCTTCGGAAGACCTCCCACTTAGACTGGTAGACTCTACGAGTGGAAACTCTTCTAGCTCTGGCAATCGCACTGGCTGCCTCCTTCGAAAAGCCTCTAGCTCTAGCGAATCTTTCGACAGTCAGCCGAAGAGCGTGGAGGTTTGGATGCAACCTGTCTACGTGTGGTTGGCGTAGAAGGTCCACTCTTAGAGGTAGAGTCCTGGGGAAGTCGACTAGCCATTGAAGTACCTCTGTGTACCATTCTCTTGCAGGCCAAAGGGGAGCAACCAGCGTCAGCCGTGTCCCTTCGTGCGAGACGAATTTCTGCAGAACTTTGTTTATTATCTTGAACGGAGGGAATGCGTACAGGTCGAGATGGGACCAGTTCAGAAGAAAAGCATCCACATGAACCGCTGCAGGGTCTGGAACAGGGGAACAATAAAGCGGAAGTCTCTTGGTTATGGAGGTGGCAAACAGATCTATGGTAGGTTGACCCCACAAGGTCCAAAGTCTGTTGCACACACTCTTGTGGAGGGTCCATTCCGTGGGAATGACCTGATTCCTTCTGCTGAGGCGATCCGCTGAAACATTCATATCGCCCTGGATGAACCTCGTGACCAGAGTGAGGTTTAGACCTCTTGACCAAATGAGGAGGTCCCTTGCGATCTCGTAAAGGCTCCTCGAATGGGTCCCTCCTTGCTTGGAGATGTAAGCCAAGGCTGTGGTGTTGTCTGAATTCACCTCCACCACTTTGCCTAGCAGGAGGGACTTGAAGTTCAACAGGGCTAGATGAACTGCTAACAGTTCCTTGCAGTTGATGTGGAGTAATCCTTGTTCCTTGTTCCATACTCCTGAGCATTCCCGTCCGTCCAAGGTCGCACCCCAGCCCGAGTCCGATGCATCTGAGAAGAGATGAAGATTGGGGGTCTGGATGGCCAAAGATAGACCCTCCTTGAGAAGGAGATTGTGCTTCCACCACAGGAGAGTGGTCTTCATCTCTTGGTTGATAGGGATAGAGACTGCTTCTAGAGTCGAGCCCTTGTCCCAATGAGCAGCAAGATGGAATTGAAGAGGGCGGAGGTGGAGTCTTCCTAGCTCGACAAACAGGGCCAGTGATGAGAGGGTCCCTGTGAGACTCATCCACTGTCTCACTGAGCAATTGCTCCTCTTCAGCATGCTCATGATGCACTCTAGGGCTTGGTTTATCCTGGGGGCCGATGGAAAAGCCCGAAAATCCTGACTCTGAATCTCCATTCCCAGGTACACAATGGATTGGGAGGGAATGAGTTGAGATTTCTCTATATTGACTAATAGACCTAGGTCTCTGATTAAGTCTAAAGTCCAATTGAGGTTCTCCAGACAACGACGACTCGAGGAGGCTCTCAACAGCCAGTCGTCTAGGTAGAGGGAGGCTCTGATGTTCGATAAGTGTAGGAATTTCGCTACATTCCTCATCAGATGAGTAAAGACCATAGGAGCTGTGCTTAGGCCAAAACACAGGGCTTGGAACTGATAGACAACCTTTCCGAAAACGAATCTCAGGAAAGGTTGGGAGTCTGGATGAATGGGAACGTGAAAGTATGCATCTTTCAAGTCCAACGAGACCATCCAGTCCTCCTGTCTGACCGCTGCTAAGACCGACTTGGTCGTCTCCATCGTGAACGTCTGCTTGGTGACATACTCGTTGAGAGAGCTGACGTCCAGCACCGGTCTCCAACCTCCTGTCTTCTTGGCCACAAGAAAGAGACGGTTGTAGAAGCCCGGGGATTGATGGTCCCGGACTATAACCACTGCCTTCTTCTGCACAAGTAGCGACACCTCCTGTTGCAATGCTAGCCTCTTGTCCTCTTCTTTGTAGTTGGGAGAGAGGTTGATGGGCGATGTGGTCAGAGGTGGTTTGAGGCAGAATGGAATCCTGTAACCGTACCTCAGCCAACTGACAGACTGTGCGTCTGCACCTCTCTTCTCCCAGGCTCGCCAGAAGATCTTGAGTCTGGCTCCTACTGTTGTCTGGAGAATCTGAGAGTCAGTTCTTTCCCTTAGATGTCCTGGATCCTTTCCTAGACTTGCTCCTGTGAGAGTCTGGACGGGAGCTTCCTCGGCTGGGGGCTCTACCACGAAAGGGCGGTATGAACCTCGTAGCCGGGGTATCAGCCACTGGGGAGCGATAAGTCTTGGGGACTGAGGTGGCAACCTTAGACTTACGAGCCGATGAGGCTACAAGATCGTGCGTGTCCTTTTGTATCAGGGCAGCCGACAAGTCCTTAACTAGCTCCTCGGGAAAGAGGAACTTTGAGAGTGGAGCAAAAAGGAGCTGTGACCGTTGGCAAGGTGTAATGCTGGCGGAAAGGAAGGAACACAGTTGCTCCCTTTTCTTCAACACCCCTGATAAAAATAACGACGCTAGCTCACCCGATCCATCTCTGATGGCCTTATCTATGCAGGACATTATTAGCATGGCAGAATCTTTGTCCGCAGGAGAGGTTTTCTTGCTGAGGGCTCCCAGGCACCAGTCGAGAAAGTTGAACATTTCAAATGCTCTGAACAACCCTTTCAGAAAATGATCCAGGTCTGAGAAGGTCCAACAAACCTTCGAGCGTCTCATAGCAGTTCTCCGAGGCGAGTCCACCAGACTTGAGAAGTCAGCCTGGGCAGAGGCAGGTACTCCTAAGCCTGGTGCTTCCCCTGTGGCATACCAAACGCAACCTTTCGAAGCGAGCTTCGTTGGAGGGAACATGAAGGAAGTCTTGCCAAGGTGTTGTTTAGACTGCAGCCACTCCCCTAAGATCCTTAAAGCCCTCTTGGAGGATCTAGCTAGGACAAGCTTAGTATAGTTGGACTTAGCTTGTTGTACGCCCAGCGAAAACTCAGATGGTGGAGAGCGGGGAATAGCAGAGACGAAGTGGTCTGGGTAAATCTCCCTGAGTAGAGCCAAGACCTTACGAAAATCAATCGACAATGGAGAAAGCTTAGATTCGTCCACGTCTGATGAGGGATCAAGGTGTGCCTCCTCATCATCCGACACCTCATCAGCAGAGGGTAGCGAAGAGATCGGACCAGAATGCTGAACCGCAGAGTCAGAACGGGTAGGAACAATAACAGTGGTTTCCTCTTCCAGTAACTGTTGAGGGAAAACCTGAGGCTCAGACTGCAAAGGCTGAACAACAGACGAAGCAGAAGGCAGGCGCATGGGTGAAGGAGGTTGACTCCTAGCAAGAGAGGTTGAACCCAAGGATTGCACAAGCTGAGCGGAGGACGGAGGCGGAGTAGTCCGTTCCTGTTCCTGTGAGATGAGCGGAGCATGATGAGGTTGAGGCTGCGCAGAACAAGGTAAAGTTCTCGCAAGCTGAGGCTCCTGAGGCGCAAGTCCAGGGTGTAGAGGAGCTTGCCTTGAGGAGGGTTGAGCTCGCTGCAGCGATGGCTGAGCAGACAGACTCACGGAGGGGAGAGGTTGTTGTACCCCAACCGAGAGTTGCACCACTGGTGGAGCAGCAAGGGGAGGCGGAGGAAGAGTGGAATAACTCTCCTGATCCCAAAGCAAGGGTTGCCTTAAAGAAGGCTGAGGCTGAACACCACTGGGAACAGCGAACTCCGAAAGTGGCTCAACATCGTACGCCTGGCAGATGGTGCTGCGACCAGGCGGAGCAAGTGCAGGCGGGGCGAGCACAGGCGGAGCGAGAACAGGCGGAGGGAGTGTAGGCGGAGGAGGAGGTGCAACACTCTCAGCCCGACACTCACGCATCAAGTCCGAAAGCTGAGCTTGCATGGACTGAAGCAGGGTCCACTTGGGATCGGCAGAAACGATAACAGACTGAGGTAAAGTCACAGTCGGGCTCTGTTTTGGCAGAACCTTACTCCTCTTGGGCGGAGTACAGTCGACAGATGACTGAGGCGAGTCAGAGCTGAGCCAATGACTGCAACCTGGCTGAGCACTCGCGGACTGGACTCTACGTTTAAGCGGTCTCGAGACCTGAGACCAACGTTTCTTCCCTGCTAGTTGATCAGCGGACGAGAATAAGACGGGCTCAATCGTCTGCAGGTGGGAGTGACGGTCTAAGGAAGACACGCCCGCAACCACCGAGGATAGTTCTGTGCGCCTAACAAGGCCTGTCGAACCCTTAAGCCCTTCGACATTGCTTCTCCCCTGGGCATGGGAGCTTGCAAGAGGTCCCGGACTGGGAGGACGACTGGCTCGCACAGAAAAATCCTCACGCACCACACTGGCACCACTAGCACTTGGCACTGCACCGACACTAGCACTCGTCACAGCACTGGCACTAATTCCACCCACTGCACTCTTGACCTTCAGTTCTTTAACTTCGGCCATCAGAGACTTATGGTCACTTACCACTGATTCTACTTTATCGCCTAAAGCCTGAATAGCACGCAAAACAACTGACATATCAGGCGGAGGGCACACAGTAGGTTCGGGGGTAGCCACTACAGGGGTAGGAAAAGGTAGGGGATCATGAGGTGAGGAAAACATAGAAGAGTGAGAAGAACTTCTCCTAACTCTACCTCTCTCTAACTTAGATGAATATTTTAAAAGACGGACAAATTCCAATTCCGAAAGTCCGGCGCATTCCTCACATCGATTTTCTAATAGACAGGGCCTGTCCCTACAGTCAGAACAAGCGGTGTGAGGATCTACCGAGGCCTTCGGAATACGCCTATTGCAAGACCTACATCGTCTATGGGAGGGGGCTTGCGAAACGTCAGACATCTTGTTTCAAAGAGTTAGCCAAAGGGTGATCCAAAAACAAGCAAAATTCGTTAACCGTTATATCAGAATTATATAAAAGCTATCTAGCTAATATAAGAAGGATTCCAGTAAAGCGACAGCCGTTAATCTGAGAGAATACTTCACCAAATATCCGTGAATAAACTCGAAGACCATAAGCGTATCCCAGAACGTCTAGCCGGAAGCACGACAGAGGAATAATTGAGGAGGTGTCAACAACAAATGATTGAGTACCTGGCCACAGGTGGCGCTGGTAAGTACACCCCCTTCTAGTATTGTGATAGCTGGCGTATCCCTCCATAGAATTCTGTCGGGCAACGGAGTTGACAGCTACATGATTATCGGGTAAGTTTAATATTGAAAAAGTTATTTTTCTGTTGGTTTATCTAACACTCGTGAGTTATGTATCAAGAATTCCTACAATTATTTCTGCATATTAAAAAGGTTCCAAGGAAGTTTTAAACTTACGTTACTGCTAACACAAGTTCTTATCTCTGAAAGCTAATTAGTGGAACATTCTCATCTTAGGGATTTACTGTATACAGTAGCAATAGTGCAGATTTTAGTCGTCAAAATTCCAACCTTTGGTGGTCTGGTGGAAAACAATTCTGACTCATGATTCGTAGGTAGGAAATTCAAGTCCTGCTTGCAGTTTCAAAAAGTAAGTGTTAATAACCTCAGGATTCCTTTGAGCTTGGGATAGGAGTTTGGGAGAGCCTGTATTACTAATTTCTAAAGCATCAACCGCAATTACCTTTCCTTTCCAGGTCCTAGCCAGGGTGCTGATCATATATATATATTTGGTGAGTCTCTAAAGATATTGTCTTGTTCCTTGCTTCTGCCATTTAAGATGAATCTCCAAACTTTAAACAGCCAAAAATAATATAAAAAATCTATGCAAAATAAAGGACCTATAGAAGTATGTAGTGTACTGAAAACATAATGGTTCCTGATTGTAAGTTTGTCTTTATGACTGATAAACGAGAAAAGCTCTCATTGAAATGTGGCACTTGTAGTAAAATTGCCAGTCATTATACCTCATATTTGTTAATCTTTCAAATGCACTAACAGTGCAGAAAAATTAATGGATATTACAATGGAGCTTCTTTTAAAAAAAAAAAACTGCCTCAGTCATCCTTTATTACCTTCAAAATGATCACTCCACTTACATCTTATTACATTTCATGACCCTTCTACACCTCTCTCTTGCCTGAAACAGATTGCTGAATTGATTATCTTATAATTGCTGTATTTAGATTTACGTTCATTAATTCCCAAATCACCCTCTTTATCCTGCCACCAGCCTAAAGCAGTATTCCTCTATACCCTATTTACTACAGTAATCCTCTCATAATCTGTTTCCTGACTGCCGGCATCAACCCTCCTAAGTTCTGTACCTCTGCAGATCATTTCTGTTCCATCTGATCTGTATCCAATCACATATCCAGTGCATATTTTCACATCATAGCCTCGCCTTCCTTCTTTACTTTCCAACCTCTTGTTTCAGCGAAGTTCTAATTATTCGGTTTCAGATCGACCTTTCCACATCATATACAAGCATTTATGTTATGACAAATTATCTAATCCATATTTCCCATATAGTGTTACATTCATTCTTTTCCACTAAGCTTACTATAACTTCACTCATAATACAGGAGAAAAGTTTGGTTAAAAAACTCACCAAGACTTCCTCCCATTGAGAAGCAAGAATTCGTACAGAAAACAACACTTCGGGAACCGCCTATTTCTTGTTGGTAGCAGAGAAAGGCATCAGCTGTAATTGAAAATTTATATTTAGTTCACAGAAAAAATACCAACCAGATATGTATACAGTACTGTACTTAGTAAATGATCTATTTTTCAGTTGTATTTTGGATACAAAGGGTAGGCCAGTCTATAGAGGGAAAAAAAAAAACAGGGAAAGCTACAGCTTTATTGTCTTCATAATAAATTATTAATTTTGCACTACTGTACTACCCAAGATTTGGACACATGTTTTGCAACTATCTCACTTGGATTTACATTACTGGTAAATGTGTCTTAATAAATTATTAACTATTTTTCTCCAGAAACTCTTCTGACATTTTTTTATACTATACAGTACTCTGTTGTTTTGGTACCAGAGGTGCAAAAATGTTTGCATCTTTTCTACCCTGAATATCACAGGGTAATTTTTCTTGCATGAAATATTGAAAAAAATATTTAGATGAACAGTTTTCTGTGGGTGAGACTTGAAATATCAAATAGAAAGGTTTAAAGATGCTGATAAACCATAGCATAAGTGGAAAGATAGAAAAAGTTCTCAGAAGGACTGAAATGTGTGAAAGTGCATAAAAATAAAGATGTATAAGAAAGAAATGAAAGGTGCAAATTTCCAAGCAAGACAAAAAACCTCTCTTGCCTACAAAGTCTCTACAGTTGATCAAGAGTTCACATGGACTGATGACTGACACATGGTGTAGGAATGACGGACTCGGTGCTATCCAAATGGATTACTGGAATCCCTATCTATCAGATTCACTAAAATTTCAGCATGTAGACACCAGAAAATTTGGCATTTTAAGAGACAACCACGACCTTTAAAACTTAGTCGAGTGGTTCTCATCCTTTCCAGATTTTGAGAGCATTATGTCAATCAGCACATAGGTATCGAGACAAATCCTCATAAAGTGCATAATGTTGGAGTTTGCTCAAAGTTAAATATTGTCGGCAGTAATTTTGCAAAAGTCTAAAGTCAAGTTTAAATGAATGTAAAGGATCAAACCCTTGGGAACAGTCTGACAGGAGCAAAAATATAACAAGTTGCATGTCCAGTTGACCCTGAGATGTTATTTAGAAGAATTTAATTCAACAAGAACTCTCACTCTTTGATGAAGTAGGAATATGTAAACCAAAAAATCATTTATGTATGAACTATTTGCACCTCCTACTGACAAGATTTGTTTTGAGATACAATCTATGTTATTGATACAGGATTTTTGATTCATCAAGTTGTTTAGCAAAAGTGAGATTTTCTCAGCAATTCTAATCAGGTATACTGAACTTCTACAAGAGAAATGCCTTTGTTGTATTTGATGGATATACAGAAAATCTGACATAAAAAAAGTTTTGTCAAATGATTAATTCTACCAGACACCATATTTGATGAAACAATGCCAGCAACAAGCTTAAGTAGATTTCCCTCAAATGAGAGAAATATGAGCTGGCTTATCACTAAATTAATCATTGAGGGTTTTAGTGTAAAACAGACAACTGAAGATGCACACCAGGATTTATGCTACAGCTATTGAAGTTCACTAATATTGAATCGGTAACAATAGTAAAGATATAGACCTTTTACTTATCCTTAGACTTGAGTGGATTCAAATATATAAATCTTACACCCAAGCAAATGAAATACAGATAGCAAACTGTACATAACCACCTTCATGAAATTTGGATCAGTTACAAAGGACACCATTCTTCTCTTCCATGTATTTGGTGGGGCTGATACTACTACTGCCTTTTCAGATAAGAAAAATACTGCTGATATTAATTCAGCCTTTTTCAGACAATGAAAACTGAAGTTCATAAGTCTGTTGAAAAAACACGAAGAACTAGATCTTGCTGCCATGTTTAAAGAACCTCCTGGAACAGTGAAGATTGCCGAAGAAAGGCTTTCCTTCTTCGATTACATGGGACTAATGAATTTGAATCCCTTTGCGCTTCATGATATTGGTTCTTTGTCCAGTCACTGAATAAAAATAAAATTCAATTTGGCTTTTTTACCTAACGGATTTGACAGCTCAATTTCATTCCTTATGTAATAGAAGGTGCATAAGTGGTTGAAAAATGACTTACCACTGACACATTGGGGTTTGAATGTAACTACAAAAGGACTGGTATCAATACAGAAAAAGACCTTGTTTTCCTCAGACCTGTTAAGCATTGTATCATGCAAATGCCTCGAAGATTGCATGACTACCACTTGCAGTTGTAGAAAGACAGGTTTAAAATTATCTGTGATAAGTTTCTTGCTAGAGGCTGACATGTTCAAATGCCGACATTATTGATGCGGATGACTGTGATGATCCTATTGATTAGGAAACGTCCTTATGCCAGTGAATGAAACAACTAATGGATCAAAATAATAGATATGAATGATAGTTCACTTTCTAGCTGCTATCATAAATCACTCTACATAATAACCAAACTAGGTTTCATGGTCTTCCTATAAAAAACAAGATAGCTTGTTATGCAATAGGCTACACAGCAAGAAAACTAGCAATATCATGGAGGCCAATACAATATTTCTAATTATGCAGCAAGAATTGGCATGGCATTGACTACAATACAGTATTATTGATAACTTCCCGTTGTGGGTGGATGGATGGTGGAGTCCAAGGGTAGTAACACCGTCATTGAGTATGCACTGTCTCTCCTAAACCAGAATAAAGGAGGAAGGCCATCCTTGGGAGACGATTTTCGAGACTACTAAGGAAACGGGGAATATGAAAAACAAACTGTGCAGAAACCGGAGCAACATATCACAAAAATGAATAAATTTTCAAAAAGTATTCTAAATAGATTATTTTATGACTAGACATTTTTCTTTCGAAAGTGGGTCCCAAGCGGGATATCAATAGAAGACAAAAATTCCACAATTTCTTTCAAGATGGCGGCCCAATCTGGGTCAGTAGAGGGGTGCAAAATTAATGTTATCAAGTACCCTACTTTTTATGAAGACAATAAAGATTATTGCAGCTTTACCAGATTTTTCCCACATTAAACTTCTCTATATTGTCCAAAAGTCATTTAATAATATTTCAAAAAGGCAAATTTCATAAATGAAAAATTTAATATATTTTGTGGGGAATACGGACTAAAAGTAAGGAAAAGAAACTCAAGTGTTGTCAATGTATTGGTTGAAATGATTAAGTGACCACTGTATAGATCCTTGTCACATTCAAGTAACAACAGGGTAAGATTGTTACATTAAAAAATTACTTACAGAAGTGGACAAAAGCCACCAGAAGTACCAAACAAGTTGCTGTAGTCTTCATTCTGAAACTAAAAATAATGTGTATTAGAAATTATTATAAACTATATTGTCGTTAAATAACTTTTAAATAAAAAAAAACTCACTATAGCACACAGTGTAAGCTAAAATGCTACCAACATTTCATGAAGGGGGCGCGGGGGGGGGGGGGGGTATAAACACGGAATATTTTATGAAGTGCGTCCTTATCTGGACACATTTTCTATTGTCTGAAACAATGAACGTCATAATGAGGATATTCAGTAACCCCGACTTATCCCCCTCTCCCACAAAAATGATAAAAACAGGTAAACAAAGTATAATTCTCTCCTATGTCAAGATGTTTGAGACCCAGTCACACTGGAAACCCCAAATTACAGATGACCCCTCAGCCAGAATGTACATTATCAGTCACTTGACTCATTAAACATTAGGATCATCTTACTCTTACTCCTCTCCCCCACTGGGGTAGTGCCATCATGTACCATTCACCTTAACAACTAAACATAATTGCAACAGAAGTTAATATTGTTCAATTTATTGCTTACATGTCCCAATGGTGAGCTATAGAGCCCAATACAATATTCCTAACAATTATGAAATGTAGTTGCCCTAAACCCGCAATGTCAACCTACTGTATACATTAATCAGTAATTTGATCTGTCCTTTCAATAATGCTTACTTTTGTACTACTTTCACTTCCAAGTTATTCCTCACCTGTTCAGTTTTTGCTATGTCGAATAAACTTCACAGTTCTTCCTCTTAACAGTTACAATTGTTTTCTTTTTCATTTGCATTCAACATCCATTTCTACTTTCATGGGAGTAGAGATTTTGAACAACAGTTCTTTCACGCACTTACATCCATTTATAATCATATCTCATCCAAATTTTAAATTTACCTCATATTCTGCCATCACCAATTACATATGTATACTCCCTAAAAATTACATTTAGCAGCATGATCTTTCTTTCATATCCCTATAAATATTACGTCCAACATATTGTTTCAGTTGTTAAGGTTCACACCTCCCACCCTTGTAAAATCGAACATGGTCATTATCAGTCTGAATTTCTGGTGTTTAATTGTAAAGTTCCGTTTAAATATTTCTACACCTATACAGTAATGTATAGTGGTCCTATTTGGAGCCATCATCATATCACAGATTTACACCTACACTGTTTTTTTTGGGGGGGTGGGGGGAGGTTCCTTTACATCGTTCCGTAAAAAAATAGTGAGAAGAAATGGAGGCAATTAAAGTACTCTTATATGTTGAATATATCAAAGTTTTTTTTATCAAGTTTCGACAAAACGGTATTAACACACTGACATGTCTGTGGTAAAAAGAAAAAAAATGAGCGGTCTTTTGTCAAGAAATGGATAAATATAATCAAAGATAGTTTTTTTCTCGTAAAAGCACTACCCCAGCTTCCCATCGGTAAAGAGTGGACCTGACTTATCTGTCATGCATGTGGTATTCACTGAACAAAGAATTTCTTCACATTTTATCACCACTCTCCATATTCCTACTTCATATCAAGTCATCAAACCTATAACCAATGACGTCACAATTACCAACAGTTGACTTCATTAGGAAGGAAGAATTGTTACAGGAAGGGTTTATTCCAACAATTCTGCCACGCGTTGCAGTTTAGGATGGACTAAAAAATATAGGAAGGGAAAGGCATTTTGTCCCTAAAATGTACCAGCAACTGGATGATGCCTCCTAAGTGAAGAAACACTTAAAGAGGAACCTGTATAGATAAGGGTTGATACGGCCACTTTATTGTATATTCTCAAAGTTAACTTTTTACTATAGCGCATTTGTTCATTAGCTTTCCCAGAGTAGTTTTCTTTTCTTTTTTGTCTATAAATAAATATGAAGATGTGAGGAATCACACCCTACATTACTTTCAGTATATCGATTTACTGTATTGTTAGAGAGCCATTACTATTCGCTTGACCCACTGGTATGACATCGATAATTGATTGACATACCACATATATTTAGGGATACAAGTTTGTTGGGGGTTATGAAAACGTTTTTTTATAAAAAATATTTTGCTTATTGCTATGAAAAGGACAAGAAACTGATCTCATTAACGTTAATTCTTCAGAGTTTGCAAGTTCCAACTAATAATAATAAGGCTGAAATTGTTTTAAGTTTAAATTAAACTTCTCTATTCAGACGTACGTGTGTGTGTGTGTGTGTGTGTGTAATAACTATGAAAAGAAATGTGGGAAGACTTGATAGGTGTTTGTACTTTTGCCTTACAGGTAACATCAACGGATACTGCATTCATACAGAATTGCCTCTACTAAAGATCACAATTCAAAACAAAGCCATGTTTCTTAGTAATCCTGTATCCTTCTATTTTTCTTAAATCGGACTTATCTGGAATCAAGAAACAAATGTAACCTTATCCTCTATAAATATGATATCCTTATCATTCATTTTCACTGTGAATCCGTCAATGTCACTAATAAGACGAGACTTCTCACTTATCTTTCATAACTACAACAAATACATACATACATACATACATACATATATATATATATATATATATATATATATATATATATATATATATATATATGTGTGTGTGTGTGTGTGTGTGTGTGTGTGTGTGTGTGTATACACCTAATATATTTTACAGATACACATATAGTGCATTTATGATAATAATAAATATAATTTTCAAAGCTGAACCAACTTCAAGATCATTTTCATTTGGATAAGGAGAATTTATCTTATAAATCACAGCAACAACGTATATATATATATATATATATATATATATATGTGTGTGTGTGTGTATATATATATATGTACATATAATATATATATATATATATATATATATATATTATATATATACATATATATATACACATATATATACATACATACATATAATATATATATATATATATATATATATATATATATATATATGTGTGTGTGTGTGTGTATGTGTCCTTCTCATTCAATACCTTAATCGCTTAGCAGTGTTTGTAATGTTCAGATAAATAGCCCCAGTGAATTTAACTTACTTTATGAGGTTAATCCGGCAAATGTTACAAAAGGATTACAAAAGATTAATTTGCTTATGTTGCAGATGTCATTGTTAAAGTCGCTTATCCATATGTATGTTCTGCTAGCAAGATCAAGTGACGATGTTGTTCAACTTGTCTACTCTTAACTGCTTCATAATTTGATAATTACTACAAATTCTTCAAGAACTTGATCTATTTCTTTTCAAGTTTACAAAAAAAAAAAAATCATTGATTAAATTGTAGGTTTATCAATGCGCAATACAAGATTAAACGCAACTGTACTTCTATAAGAAAGACAATTGTAAGTTTGATAGAAATACTTAATTTGACAATTCTATTATAAACCTTAACGAACCTTCCTAAATCTGTCCTAAAATTGTGACAATCCCGTAGAGTGTGTGTCAACAGTGCACCTCATGTGGTTTACTGTAAAAATCACTCGGTCATTGGGGTGATTTTCCTTTTTTTATTTTTTTTATTTTTTTTATTTTTTTTTTTTGCTGTCCAACCTCTCTAAAGCGTTATTCATTTCCATTTACATCAGCCGTTTTCAGCTCTCCGTTTATATTTTCCACTTAGGGAAAAATGATATACTATATCAACTATCTGAATCGAGGGAACGATTAGATCAGAACTGCTATATTCGCAAATAATCGTAGTTAAAAAAAGGTCTTTTCTTATTTCTTATGAATGAGGACAATAAAACCTACTACAATTCATAATTTAGTTTCCCTCAAGACTAGGAACGGGGGAGGAATGTAATGGGAAAAATTGGGAGTTAATTATGTATGGTACGTGTATGTTATTCTTTGGACCATAAAATATTGTTTGATTCTATTTAGCTAAAGTGTAGAAATATCACTAGGTATTCAACTAAAGTAAAATTTCAACAATATAAAAAAAAAAATACCTCAGGCAGGATATAAAACAATGTACATTACGTCACAATAAGACTATCATCTAAATGAGCGGAAAGGAAAGGAGCGGCACACCGCTTACCAGAAACAAGTGTCTTACGATGTCATCAGGCTCCACACTATTTACGTCACCACATTGGAATTTTATAAATCTTGGAATCTTCAGAAACCAAGCGATGCGTTTAAGTTGCAGATTTCATTTACAAATACTAATTTGCAATAATTTCTTAATATAAAATATGTGAATTCTAATACATCAAAGATGGATTACGTAAAAGTTCCC
>NC_090745.1:31974372-32001872 GCF_036898095.1 Palaemon carinicauda
TTAACTAGTAACTACATCCGCTAGAAATCCGTTCTATGTATTTGGTATTTTGGGTGTAAAAAATTACCACACTGAGGGATGTATCTTTTCAATTCCAGTTTGTATCCGAGAGAGAGAGAGAGAGAGAGAGAGAGAGAGAGAGAGAGAGAGAGAGAGAGAGAGACTCCTAGCTTGAGTTTACGAAAGATTTTCCAGTCGGGATAAAATACATTGCCAAACTGATTAAAAAAATCGATGATTTTTATCAACATGATGTTCGCAAGGATGGTACAGCAAATAACACAACAATTTTATAATGATAGAATTAGGAACGTATGAAATTATATTGAATTAACATTCATACTGTTTTCCCTGCTCACCCCCCCCCCCCCCCCCCCATCACCCCCATTACAAGCACTCTGCTCCACTCGCCCTCCGCCCTGACAACCAAACATGAACGTGTTCTAGACCTGAATTTCTAGACCCTAGATTTCGGGAGTGACTGTGGGGGACCGGAGACGTAGGGACATTTGGCCTTGACTGTAATTCATCTTTATTACTAAGCTAAAACCTTAACTGGAAGAGCAGGAAGCTATAAGCTTAAGGGCTCTACCAGGGAACATAGCAGCGAGGAAAAGACATACAGTAAGTAAATAAACTATATGAAGAGTAATGAATATAGAATATAAAATATCTTAATATCAATAACAACGTTAAAATAGATATATCATATGTAAACTATGAAGAGAGACTCATACCAACCTCTTCAAAAAAAAAAAAAAAAAAAAAAAAAAAAAAAAAAAAAAAAAAAAACATTGGCTGCAAGGTTGAACTTCGGAAGTTCCGGCAATTTAAGTGATCAATTAGGGAGATCATTCAACCATGTGATCATAGATGGAATAAAACTTATAGAATACTGTGTAGCATTGAGCCTTATGATGAAGGGAAGACTGTTAAACCTAACAGCATACTTATTATTATGTAAAGGATGGGAAGATGTGGATGAAAACGATGGTCAGAGTTATGAAAAAATCGAATATAACATGCATAAAGAACTAGCCGAAATTAATATCCAGATAAGGAGAAAAAGAAATGTAAAAGAACGGCAAGTTTTTGTCAAACAAATGAAGATGAGGATCAGCAGTTGAAGACCAGACAAGAGTACAATACTTAAAACAATGCAGAATGAATTAATTTTAACATTTCTTCAGAAGATTTATTACCCATTAACAACTCTTTGTAACCTATTACTTAAAAATAAAATAACGATGTTAAGAAAAGACCCGGCCACTCCAAACTGTTTGAGTTTGAAAACCAGGATCTCATGATTAACATGGTCAAAGGCAACACTAAAATAAAGGCCAATCATGCGAAGTCTCAGACCACAATCAGGGGTTGAAGATTGAAAAAAGGACATCTTTTACGAAAGCCAAATAGAAAGCAAGGGAACAGATGAATACCTTCACCAAACCTATTTAGACGTTTTGCAAAAAGACGCTCAAAAACTAGATAATATGGGAATTAAACAAATTGGGCGGTAAATGAACCGGGCTACAGCAGCTGCAAACACATGTGGTAGCATTACTATTTCTTCAATAAGTATAAACAGAACCTCTTCCTATTGACTTGCAGAAAAGAACAGACAACTTACGAGCTAAAAAATTAGATATCTTTATAAGAATCAACGGAAAATGACATTTAGGTTTACACCTCCATAAGCATGAAGGTCCACCATGAGTACTAATTTCATGGGACCGAAAAGCTAAACTAATTAGTTTACCCCCAGGAAAACAGGAAGGAGGAAGATCGAGTTTCTAATTACTCTGCTTATTAACAAACACATCTGCGAAAAGGGTTGTCTTATCCTTTTGACAGTGAGTAACAGAGCCATCTGGTTTAAGTAAAGGAAAAACTGTTATATCTACACCAAAGAGTCCAGACTTAGGGGTAGCCCACCACTCATGTTCCTGGATTATACCAGAGAGTTTCCTTTATGGTCAAAATGTATTCTCTTTCAGTTGAAATATAAACTCCCTGAGCAACAGCTCTTAGCCGAGTATTGTTTTCCAAGTTAAATCTGATCTGTTACCCTTGTAAAGTTGATTCTAAGGCTTAGCTTCTAAATTTCAGGATTAACACTACACATTATTATGGGAGTTTTACTTTAACTGTGACCAGATTTTCGAATGATCTTAATAATTTGGCAGTTGAATATCCGGAATTTCAGAAGTTAAAAAATGCAGCAAATATTATATGTTGGCATGAGTCTATTTTCATAATCTAAATATGACAGATTCAACGTTGTTACTGATTCTAAATCATGAGGTCATTATGTTTGATAAAGTTTAATTATTTTACTCATTCGACTGCTTTCCCTGAGCCTTGTCGCATCATGTTTTCCCAAAGACATTTTCTCACACGCTTTGACAACTTACGAAAAATTAAGGTCATGTGTATATATATACATATATATATATATATATATATATATATATATATATAATATATATAATTATATATAATATATATACAGTAAATATATATATATATATATATATATATATATATATATATATATACATACATATATAAATACAGTATATATATATATACAGTATACATACTGTGTATATATATATATATATATATATATATATATATATATATATATATATGCAAAAGCCAGTAGGAAATAATAAAAAGCTTTAGTACCAAGCGCTTTCGTGCATTTTAATACACTTCTTCAGGGTACAATAAAAAGTATTGTACCCTGAAGAAGTGTATTAAAATGCATGAAAGCGCTTGGTACTAAAGCTTTTTATTATTTCCTACTGGCTTTTGCGTATACCAAGTCACGTGATCCTTGTGGCAGTAAAGCATATATATATATATATATATATATATATATATATATATATATATATATATATATATATATATATATATATATATATATATATATATATATATATATATATATATATATATATATATATATCAAAAATTTTAAACAATTTTTATTTTTCCTAACATACTCACCGAGAACTACTTTTCTGTGGAGTCACTTGGTGACCTCTCAATCTCGACCAAGGTTTTCCCGCCGTTACCCCCCTTACCCCGTTCTATATAGGTTTACCCCCGCCGCCAGAGAATGCGCCCTGAGGGCAGGATTAGGGCAGGTCACTGCCTCTCTGGGTCAGCATCGCAATTAAGTTCGTCGTTTAGCCCAACTTGGCAATGGAAGGATGGCACTCGGGGACGGAAGGGAGGGCCATTACCCGAAAAGTAGTTCTCGGTGAGTATGTTAGGAAAAATAAAAATTGTTTAAAATTTTTGATTTGTTCCGACACAAATACTCACCGAGAACTACTTTTCTGTGGAGACTTATACTTTAGGAGGCGGGAGTGCTATTCTGCCACTTGGTTTGGCACATAGTGCCTAGAGGGCTAAGGAATGCGGGGCCTATCAGAGAGCGGAGAGAGGGTAACTGCGGAACCTTACGCTATTATCTAAGACTCACCTCTTAATATTTCTTCAGTTGATTTTCTCCTGATGAAGTAGCGAAGAATTTATTCCCCGTTGGGGACATCTTCTAGCCTACCGCTACACAGATTGGAGGGCGGCGATGACTGTCCCAATGGAGAATCCATCCAAGGATTTCCTTGAATAATCCTTGAGATAGTGGGCAGTAAAGGTCGACTGGTGCGACCAAGTGCCAGCTTGTAGGATCTGTCCCACCGCCATGTTTCTCTCAAAGGCCAAGGAGGTGCTCAGGCCCCTGATGTCATGGGGGCGGGGAGTGCCTGGCACTGCCATCTTATCCTCTTCATAGGTTCTAGCGATGACTTGTCTCAGCCAGAAGGAAATGGTGTTCTTGGAGACTTGCTTCTTATTAACACCTGTGGAGACGAAGAGGTTCTTGGCACCTGGTCGGAGATGAGCCGTCCTTTCCAGGTACTTCCTGAGCGTCCTTACTGGGCATAACTTCAAGTCTTCCGTATTGCCTGTCTTGGGAATGGCCGGAATTGAGAAACCTTCAAACTTCGGGTCCCAGACTGCTGGGTTCTGAGTCTTCGCCACAAAGGAGGGTACGAACCTGAAGGACACCTCCTTCCACCCTTTGGAGTGCGCAACGTCGTAAGACAGACCATGGATCTCACCCACTCTCTTAGCCGAAGCCAAGGCTAGCAAGAAGACGGTCTTGAGGGTGAGGTCTTTGTCCCCGATATCTTTGAGGGGTTCAAAGGGAGGACGACTTAGCATTTTCAGGACCTTGGCCAGGTCCCATCTGGGCACTCTCCTAGCATGAGGAGGGCAGGACTGCTCGAAACTCCTAATCAGCATCGCTATGTGTCTCGAGGTCCCCAGGTCGATGCCTTTCAGGAGGAAGACTTGGCCTAAGGCTGCCCGTACTCCTTTAATGGCTGGGATTGACATCCCTACTTCATCCCTAAGGTACACGAGAAACTCAGCTATGTCCGGGACCGAAGCTTTAAGAGGTCTTATGTGTTTCTCCGAGCACCACTTCGTAAAGGCGGCCCACTTCGCCTGGTATACCACGGTAGAGGATTTTCTTAGGTATAGGGACATCCTCTTAGCTGTGGAGGAGGAGTAACCCTCCTTCTTCAAGAGCCGCTCGATAGTCTCCAGGCGTGAAGGCGAAGAGAGAGAGGGTTGTCGTGGAACTTGAGGAAGTGAGGTTGACGCAGCAGATCTGACCTGGTGGGCAGAGGCCAAGGCGGTTGGCTTGCCAGGTCTTTTAGATCCGCGAATCACTTCCTCTCCGGCCACCAGGGCGCTACCAAAGTCATCCTTAGGTTTTGGGAGGCTCTTACTCTGTTGAGTACCTGCCTTATCAGCGTGAAGGGGGGGAAAGCGTACACGTCCAAGTTGTCCCACTTGTGCTGGAAGGCGTCTTCTAGGGCTGCTCTTTGGTCTGGTACCGGGGAGCAATAGACCGGTAGCTTGGCGTTGAGCTTTGTTGCAAAGAGGTCCATCACCGGGGAGCCCCAGCGTTGAATGATGAGTCTGGCTACTTCCGGGTGTAGGGACCACTCTGTCCCCACTATCTGACCCATTCTGCTGAGGCCGTCGGCTAGCACGTTTCTCTTCCCGGGGATGAACCTTGCTAGCAGTACCACCTGCTGCTCGTCCGCCCAATGCAGGATGCTTATGGTGAGGTCGCACAGTTCCTTCGATCTCATGCCCCCTTGCTTCTTTATGTAGGCTACCACCGTGGCGTTGTCGCACATTAAGGCCATGGTGTTTCCCCTCAACCGACTTGCAAAGTGAAGACATGCCTTCTGGACTGCTTTTAGCTCTAGGACGTTGATGTGGAGATGTCTTTCGTTCTCCGACCAGGTACCGCTTGCTGTCTCCTCCCGAAGGTGGGCTCCCCACCCTAGGTTGGAGGCATCTGTGAACAGGAGGTACTCGGGGGGACAGGACCCGAGGGGCATCCCCTTGAGGGAGTTCGACTGGCAGTGCCACCATTCTAGGGCTGTTCTCATGTCTGGAAGGACAGGAATCAACGCCTTCTGAGCGCCTGTCTGGGACCAGAGGCCCTTGAGGTTCCATTGCACGGGTCTGAGCCGCATCTTCCCTTGGGGAACCAGTTTCTCTAATGAGACCAGGTGACCTATCAGTCTCTGCCAGTCTTTCGCCCTCCTGGAATGTTCTGACAGGAACGGCTGAATGATGTGATTGAGGTTCCGTATCCTGTCTTCCGAGGGGAAGACCTTCCCCTGCACGGTGTCCAACGTCATACCCAAGTATCCCATTCTGTTGGATGGCGTTAAGTTCGATTTTTCCAGATTGATAATGATTCCCAGATTCCTGCAGAACTGGAGGAGGTTCCTCCTTTGCTCCTCCAAGAGGGCCTTTGAGTTGGAAAGGAGCAACCAGTCGTCTAGGTATCTGATGAGACGGATACCTCGTTCGTGAGCCCACACTGAGACCGTCGCGAAGACCCTCGTGAACACTTGAGGGGCCGTCGACAGGCCGAAGCAAAGGGTCTTGAACTGCAGGATCTGGGAACCCCATTTTACCCGGAGGAACTTCCGACTCGACGGGTGGACAGGGATCTGGAAGTATTCGTCCTTGAGGTCGACCGTCATCATGTAATCTTTCTCCCTCAAGGACATCAGGACGGATTTCGGGGTGTCCATCTTGAAGTCCGTCTTCTTGACGAACTTGTTGAGGGCTGACAGGTCTATCACAGGTCTCCACCCCCCCCCCCCCCCCGTTGCTTTCTCTACCAGGAACAGGCGGCTGTAGAAGCCCGGGCCTGGGAGAAGGACTTCTTCCATGGCCCCCTTCTCTAACATGGAGGAAACCTCTCCTTGAAGGGTGGCCCTTTTCATCGGGTCCCTGGGGGCCAACCATTCTGTCTGGCTGGCTGGAATACGAGGGGGTGGGTCCGCTATGAAGGGGAGCCTGTAGCCTTCTTTCAGGACGGACACCGTCCAAGGATCCGCCCCTTGTGTTTTCCATGCTTGCCAATGAGGTCCGAGGCATCCCCCAACCCGAGGCTTGGGCGGGAGTAGGGGGCCTCTCCCTCTACCTTCTCCTAGAGGGGCGGCCTGATCTGCCTCTCTTCGAGGCGGAGTAACCCGACCTGAAGGAGCTGGCAGAAGTTGGTGCTCCTCTGCGGGAGGGCTGCAGAGTTGTTGTCCAGGAGGAGGAAGGGGCGTCCCTCGAAGAGCTGGGGGTGGCCTGAGGAGTCACGGCGCTATCCGAGGCTGATCTCCTGTATGGCGGCCTTCTGGAAGACGCTTGTCTGGGGACGTTGGCCTCTCTCCTCTTGGACACCTTCTCCATTAGAACTTCCAGTTCCTTTAAAGGGAACAGAGACTCACCCCCTAAGGGTAGGCTACGCACAGCTCGGGCCTCCCTGTCCGGGATCTTCTTCGACAACTTAGAGAGAACTGTGTCACGTTTCCTAAGTACCCAGTTGGCCGTCAAGGCGAGCGCTTGGTACGCCAGAAACTTGAGAGTTTTCCCCCCGGAGGTGAGAAAGTCCGTCAGGAGACTCTGCTGCTCTGGATCTTCGGGGTCGATGGAGGCTTGCACGTTCACCAACGTGGAGGCCCACCAGTCCAGCCATGAGGAGACGTTCACCAGGTCCCTTGACATCTCCTCCATCATGGCGGCTTCCGTAGGCGAGAAGGAAACCGGGGCTGAAGAGGCCCTTTCGTCCGAGCCGCCTTGTCCCAGGATGTCTAAGGCCGGGTCCACTTTACAGGGGCCTGGGCGCCGCCCTTCAGGAATATACACCTTCCCTTGCGTCTTGAGGCCCTGGAGCAGTTTTGAGGCACTCTGGGACTTGGGGGCCTCCGCATTGCTGGCCACCAAGTTATCTATGTACTCTTGTCCCAGTACTAGGTCTGGGGCAAGAGGAAGGGCCAGGGAGGACTTCGGAAGGACGTCGTGGTGCGTGAATCTCAGGAGGCTTGACCTCCAGGAATTCACCTTAGGAGTCGAGGGTTCAGCGATCCCATGGAGCCTCCTGATGAGACCCACCACCCTTCTGTACACGGAGTCCTCTGACGGGGGAGCCTCGCCTCCGTCAGCCGAGGCCTCGGCCTGGCGTGGGGGTGCCGGGTTGCTTGGACGGTAGACCGGGCGTCCTCCTCTTGGGTCCAGGGAGATCGACCCGTAACCGTAGGGAGCTCCGTAGGAGGGTGGATCTCGCCGTAAGGCGGGTGCCACCGGCTCAGGGAGGGCCCTCGGTTGCCCCAAGGCTCTGGAAGCCGAGGACACGGTCCCGGTGGGCTGACCCAACAGCGGGAACCGATCCTTCTTGCTCGATGACCGCACCAGCTGGGCTGGTTCGGTCAGGCTGCCTTCAAAGAAGCGCGTTTCCCCCCGCTGGGCGGGGTGAACCGGAGGCCTCGAGGACTTATGCTTTTGAGCGAGGTCTTTCCTGCGTGGCAGGTCGAGCGGTTCTAGGCTGTGCGTAGGGAGCGGCAGCCTAGACGCTCGTTCACTGGACCGAGAGTCTGGAGAGTGGAGCCTCTTGGACTCTCCTGAAGGGACGTAGACCCAAGCGCCGCCGGGAGAGGCATCTCTTCTATACTTACGGGAGTGAGAGCGGGGGCGCTTCCTGCTGTGTCGCGACCTTGACCTGGAGCGGGAACGATCGCTTTCGGACCGCTCTCTCTTCCCGCGCCGTTTCTCCCTGACTTCTCCCCCGGAGGATGAATCTATCTCTGACGAGTCCGAGGGCGCCACGTTCCTCGTGTAACGGTTGCCCCCGTGATGCGTGGGGGGAAGCTCTTCGCCGTCGGACGTCCGAGATTGGATGTTGGAGGAAGTCTTTGGGAACCGCTGTGGAGATCGTCGGCACTGAGTCTACTCTATCCATGTCAGGGGGCCAGGGGTCCAGGGTCACGTCCATTCTTAGCGGTGACCTCCCCGGTGTTTTCGGCAACTTCCACCCGAAAGCATCGCTACTCTAGCGTGGCTGTCCTCTGGTGGGGGAGAGCCCGACGCACCGGCCCACGAGGGCGGTGGAGACTCTGAAATAACGACACTGCCCCATACGGGGTCTTCTGAGGACGCGTGGTCCCCTGCCACGAGGCCCGATTCACCCGAAGCACTACAGGACCCTCCGTTATCTCTAGAGGGGCCTGCCCTTGGTTCTTCCCTCACACTGGGTTCACCGGGAAGAACGCTATGACTAATCACAACACTGGGGGCTTGCTGCCCTCTCCTCTGCGAAGGAGACGGAGAAGCCGAGGCTTCGTCGGACCGATCACTAACCGACGGTAAAGAAGAAACGCCACTAACTTTTCTGGGGGAACGCTTAGAAGACTTCTTCTTTTTGGTACTGTACCGTACCCACTGTATATCATCCCAGCTTACGCACTCCGGACACGTGTCCGCGGTGGAGCAAACTTTCCCCCTGCACGTGGAACAAAGGGAGTGAGGGTCTACTTCTGGTTTAGAGAGGAAAGCTCCACACGACTTTCCGGCTCTAGGACCAGGGCAACGACGCACATGCTCCATCGTTCGCACACGAAGGGCCAACACTAGCGAGTTATACGTACACTGGGATAACGCAGGGGGAACGCACTGAAACACTTGCGAATAACGCACTACGCAAGAAAAACACAAGTCCCCACACTGGAAACACGTGGAATCACAAACGCGCCAAAGGATCGAGAGAGCGAGAGAGTGAGATGTTTCACATCTCACGACCAAGAACTTAATGGCGATGCTGACCCAGAGAGGCAGTGACCTGCCCTAATCCTGCCCTCAGGGCGCATTCTCTGGCGGCGGGGGTAAACCTATATAGAGCGGGGTAAGGGGGGTAACGGCGGGAAAACCTTGGTCGAGATTGAGAGGTCACCAAGTGACTCCACAGAAAAGTAGTTCTCGGTATTTGTGTCGGAACAAATATATATATATATATATATATATATATATATATATATATATATATATATATATATATATATATATTGTGAAGTCCTGTGCGAGGGAGTTCTACCCTCCAAAGGACAACTTAACGGTCATAATTCTTTTAGTTTGTTTTCTTTGTAAAAAGCTTTGCTCTCATGGGTTTCCTCGTCTATGTAACTTAAGAACAAGCCTCAACTAACAAAGGAGGTCTGGACTGCGTTACATAGACCTCCTTGGCTATTAACTTGTCAAGGCGCTTAATTCTCACCTCTTCCCAGGTCAGCCACAAGAGATACGCCAGATGTGAGAATAAAGGTTCTCATAGACCGGGGCATCGAAGTCCACAAAGAAGAAGACACCTGGTCATGATTGGCCAACACGCGGAAAAGGAAGGAGGGGTCACAAGATGTCATTGGCCCTCCCAACATGAAGACCGCCCCTGGAAGTCAAGATTACCCAATCAAGAGAAAAAGGGGATGGCCCACAAAAAATTTCACTGCTGAGCCTAAGGCTGTGAGGGGAGAAGAAGTCAGTTCCAGTCCGGAGGCCATAGCAGAAACAAGAAGTCCCAGGAGCCAGCCAGTGCCTGCGTCCCCCAGGAAAGGCTCTCCCCCTGAAACCTCCAAGAGGCTCGAACTCCGCCTGAGTCAAAGAAAAACACTCAGGACGAAGAAAGGAACCATCTGCGTTGACGTCCCAAAGAACACCTGCTGTGCCGAAGTTTTTAAGAAGCTAAGTACTGACCCCTGTGCGAGGGAGAGAATTAAAAAAAAAGTGCCAAAGTGTAGAGTTGCATGGATGGGAATTCCAAGGGAGTGAAGCTGGGGGGGATAATTGTGGGGAATAGTTTCTCGTAATAATGTGACAACCTATTCGCATCCAACATCATTTTGTTTTTCTTGTTTTATGTTACAAGTTTTCTTATGTTCAAGTAACAACAGTTTCTTTTTTTTTTTGTATAAAAATTGAAGTGCGAAGTGAGGGTTTTTCTTTTGTTGTCGGGGGCACATAGAAAGATTGCCAACATTATTTTCTTTTGTTTTTACGTGATCACCCGTGCACTTTTCTTTACCATAATTATTCATTTGACATTTATGTTCTGCAGTTTATTTTACTGAGTGATTTCGGAAAATAGAAATTAAGTGATACCTTCTTTCTTTTATTGTTATTTGTGCATCTGAATGTATTTGGATTGCTAGAGAGAATTAAGCTTAGTTTTGTCTTTTTCGTTTTTTTTTACTGTAATCATTTCTTGATTTATTAACCATAAACTCGAAAACACATTTTGCTTTATTTGTCAATTGTAAGTTATCTCCTTAAGAGTTTTACGATCATTTTCCTTTTTTTTTTGTTTGACTTGAATTAAACTATTGTATTTCGATTATTACAACAGAGTTTCTTTTGTCCGTGAGTTAGACTAAGGTTGAAACCAAATTGTTCCTACACGAATTAAAACTATTCCAACGAGGTGCAGCTCCAAAATAAATAAATGACCTCGGGTGTTTTTGAACCATTAATAATATTAACAGGTTCAGTCATATAAAAGAATTTTGAGTGTCAATTAGTCGCTCTGGATTGACACGAAGTCACTGTGTCAAGTGAAGAGTCCGATTGATACTTTCTTTAAAGATCGTAATCTGCACAATTACGTCACATCTTTAAAGTGGGGGCCTGTGTCCGGGATATATTTTTTTTTTACTTAACTTTTGTTCATTTTCTTTTATGTTGGAATAGAGTTTGTTTTAACTTTTGCTAATTGCTCCGGAAACAGTTTTTGTTTCGGAGTTTCTTCGGTTGGTCAGAAATCTGATTTCGAAATCAGTGTGGTGATCTTTGATCTCGGTTGTTATGCAACCTGATTTGTTGTGTTCTGTTGATTTCATAGTGTAAAATTGGCTGACCAGAAGTCTTGATTTTTTTTTTCTCTTCTTTCTCTCTTTCTTTTATCAAGCAGCAGTAA
The DNA here is from genome assembly GCF_036898095.1 of Palaemon carinicauda. Lineage (NCBI taxonomy): Eukaryota > Metazoa > Arthropoda > Malacostraca > Decapoda > Palaemonidae > Palaemon > Palaemon carinicauda. Next base: position 31,985,717 of record NC_090745.1, read on the forward strand.
GTACATTCAAGGTTCAAGGTTCAAGGTTCTATCGTTTCAGTCATGGGAGACGAAAATTCAGATAGAGTTTCTAGGTTCCTAGAGGAACCGAATGACTTTTTGTTAAGGCAACTCTTCCCAGCAGAGCTAATTGAAGTGAGCTCCCGTGCAGATTATATCCAAAATGCAGGTAGAAAACAACAGATTCTAGAGGCCTTAGAGAGAGAATTTAATAGGCGTCAGGAAGAGCGTGAGTTGGAGATAGCAATTGAAGATAGGGACGAAGATCACTCCATAACTCGAGAACACTCTGTTATGGGAGGAGCAGCAGCAGTGCCAATGTTACCATCAGCCATGTCATCAAGCCAGACTGCCTACCGAACTTCAAGTCCAGCTGAAGTTGAATCTCATGAAGTAGTTCAGAGGTCAGAAGAGTCGTTGAGTACGAGAATGAAATTTAAAGCAGCTGAGCTCGAAATTGACTCACTGCGAGCTCAGTTGAGGAGACAAGGTCAGGATTCAAGACCCCCAAGGGCACAACCCATGGGAGGATTTTCAGAAAAAGATATGGCGGGACTCCTTCCATCCTATGATGAAAAGAATCCTGAAGGCTTCTTCCTGTCGTTTGAGAGAATACTGAAAAGTCACCAGATCCCAGAGGACGCCTGGGCTCGCCTGTTGCCCATAAAGTTAACCGGGAAAGCAGTGGATGCGTACAATGCGGTATCCGACCCTGTTGCGCACGATTATCGCCGGGTAAAGGCCTGGATCTTGAAAGCTTTCGAACTTGTGCCTGAGGCTTATCGCCAGAAGTTCAGGAACTTGAGGAAAGGATCAGAAAACTATGCAGAATATTGGAGACAAATGAAGATTAGCCGTGACAGGTGGGTGGAGGCCTCTCTTGGAAATAACAAGACTTTCGACAGGATAATGGAGCTCATGGGATTAGAACAGTTTCTGCTAATGTTGCCACCAGCCACTCGGCAATATATCGAAGATCGACATATCACTGACCCTGATGAGGCTTCTATACTGGCAGATGAGTATACACTGAGGGAAAAGATCAGGGGCTCTTCTGGCTCAAGATGGTGCCCTCCTTCATTTCAGCCAAACCAGCCTTCCAGGCCATTTCGGGGTAATTGGAGCCCCAGGGGGCCGGCACCATCGTATCCTCCATCAGAGAAAGGAGCAGGCGGAAACCCTACACATGGCAGTGCTAAAAACACTGGAGGTAAGAACAATGGAGCCCACCCATCGGCTCCCCAAGTAAGACAGTGTTCCTATTGTCACAAACTCGGACATGACGTTAGCTGCTGCTGGCTCAAAGGAAATTATGGACCAGGGGGAAAGAAGTTCTCTAATCAAAATCACAAGAGGGACGACCAAGCACTTAATGTTAATGAGGTTATGAGAAGACAGACATCATGCCAAGGGATGATGAAGAAGAGAGACATGGCCATAAGGCAAGGACAGGAAGCCTTCATTCATGCAGGATCTGTGTCTCTGCAGGACCAAGGTACCAAGCCTGTACAGATAAGGATTATGCGTGATACTGGAGCTGAGCAGACTGTCTTGCACAGAGCAGTCTTACCCTTCGATGAATCGTCCACCTTGGGAGAAACTGTCATGGTTCGCTACATTAAGGGAAGAGAGGAATTGCCCTTATATGCAGTGACTTTAAGCTCTTCTTTTATTTCCGGTACATTTCCAATTGCTTTGGTGGATGAGGAACCCATGCAAGGGGTACAGTTATTGTTAGGAAATGACATAGCTGGACAACGATGTTGCACAGCATCATGTCAAATTCATGCTGACAAGAATGAAGGGGAGGTGAAGATTGAACAAAATGAATATCCAGCATGTGCTATTACCCGTGCTAGTACCACTCAACAGAAAAAGGACAGAGATAATGTTCCTACCGGAGCGCTTGTGGGTACTTTTCCCCAAATGCTCAGGGGAGTGGTGCAGCCTGGTTTATTATGTTCAGAATACTCGAGGGAGTCGCTCATTGAGGCTCAGAAACAAGACTCAGAACTTGCAAGGATAAAGGATGAAGCTGGATCCCTGAGCGAACTCGAGGCTGAACCCTCTGGTTACTATTTAAAGGATGATGTCCTAATGCACAAATGGCGGCCTAAGAAAGTGCCTGCTGATGCTGAATGGACCATTCTATATCAGGTGGTAGTGCCACCACAGTATCGAGAGGAGATTTTAAGGTTGGCTCATGAACAACCAATGGGAGGACATTTAGGAGTACGCAAAACGCGTGAGAAAATTTCCCGGGAATTTTATTGGCCAAATTTGAACAGAGGAGTTGCAGAATATTGCCGTAGTTGTCACTCGTGCCAAGTGATAGGTAAAAAGGATCCAAATCATCGAAAGGCACCATTGCAACCCATCCCCGTGGTGGAAGAACCCTTCTCCAAGATCATCATGGATATTGTCGGACCTCTGCCAAAGACAAAGAAGGGAAACACCCATTTGTTGACGCTAATGTGTGCGTCGACGCGCTTCCCTGAAGCGTACCCGTTGCGGACAGCGATGAGTCCCAATGTGTCGCGGGCTCTGGTACAGTTCGTGACCACATTTGGGTTACCAAAGGTTATTCAAACTGACAGAGGTAGTGTCTTCATGTCGAAAATCTTTGAAGGCACCCTTAAGGAGTTAGGAGTGCAGCACATAATGTCCTCTGCTTATCACCCACAGTCTCAAGGTGCTTTGGAAAGGTTTCATGGCATGCTCAAAAATGCATTACGTGCATACTGTGAAGACCAGAAAACACGAGATTGGGACACAGGCGTGCCGTTCTTGTTGTTTGCTATCCGAGATTCATGGCAAGAATCTCTGGGGTTTTTCCCCTTCCAGCTGGTCTTTGGACATCAAGTGCATGGACCTCTCAAACTTTTGAGGGAGATATGGACCCATGAGGAACAAAGTACTAATGTGCTAGACTATGTGGTGAAGTTCCGACAACGCTTGCACGAGGTCTGCCAATTGGCTCATGAAGAAATGAAGAAGTCTCAAGAAAAAATGAAAGCCTGGTATGACCAAGCAAACAGGACAGAAGCACGACAATTCCAAGTGGGAGATGATGTGCTCATCTTTCTACCTGTGCCTGGTAGTCCCTTAGCGGCCAAGTACCAGGGGCCATATAAGGTCGTGAAGAAGCTCAGCGAATTGGATTATGTGGTAGGGACACCGGACCGAAGAAAGGAACACCAGGTGTGTCACGTCAACATGATGAAACCATATGTTGTTCGGAATACCAGTGGTAATGCCACTGCCCAAAACCCATCATCAGTCACTGTGCCTGTTCATGTATCAGTAATAAGGAGACAGGTACAGCAAACAGAAGAGGAGGAAGACCAGAACCCTCAAGGTGAAGAAGAGGAGGAAGAACAGGATACTTCTGGGGAAGAAGAGGAAAAAACCAGTTTCAAGGGCATGCCACTCGAAGCCCGACTTAAGAATTTGGAGGTTCTCAGAGACTTCAAGACCAAGGTCTCTCACCTAGCTCCCCAGCAGCAAGAGGATGTCCAAGCTTTAGTGGAAGAGTACGCAGTGCTGTTTCCTGATGTTCCCAGCCGGACAAATGTAATGGAGCATGATGTGGACGTGGGAGATGCACGCCCAGTCCGTCAACACGCGTACAGAGTCTCACCAAAGAAGAGAGAACTGCTTGGGAAAGAAATTGATTACATGCTCGAGCATGGGATTATTAGGAAGAGTTCCTCACAGTGGAGTTCACCGTGTGTGTTAGTGGAAAAGCCTGATGGTGGAGTCAGATTCTGTACTGACTATAGGAAGGTGAACAACGTCACAAAGCCAGATTCTTTTCCCTTGCCACGTATTGATGACTGCGTGGATACCATCGGGAATGCTAGATATATCACCAAGTGTGATTTGTTGAAGGGATATTGGTGTGTTCCACTCACTGAGAGAGCCAAAAGGGTTTCAGCTTTTGTAACACCTCAAGGATTATTTGAATATAATGTGATGCCCTTTGGGATGAGAAATGCTCCTGCGACATTCCAGCGGATGATCAACAGTCTGGTACAGGACATAGAAGGTGTTGTCGCATATATGGATGACATTGTTATCTACAGTGACTCTTGGAAAGAACACCTGAAGAGACTAAAAGCCCTTTTCCAGAGTTTAGCAGAGGCCAACTTGACAATCAACCTCTCCAAGTGTGACTTTGGACAGGCGACAGTCACCTACTTGGGTCATATAGTAGGTCGAGGATCTGTTCGCCCAGTACAGGCAAAGGTTGAGAGCATTCAACAATTTCCAGTCCCGCAAAGCCGCCGAGCATTGCGTCGGTTCTTGGGAATGACCGGCTATTACAGAAAGTTCTGTGAGAATTACTCTACCATTGCTTTGCCTCTCACTAATCTTCTCAAGAAGAATAACAAGTATGTTTGGTCTAACCATTGTCAAGACGCATTTGACTCCCTGAAGAGGTTGCTAAGTCTATCACCGGTGCTGAAAGCACCAGATTTTGACAGAGAATTTGAAGTAGCAGTAGATGCCAGTGATCATGGGGCTGGTGCAGTCTTATTGCAGGAAGATGATCAAAACATGAAACACCCTGTGGCATACTTCTCTAAGAAATTTAACCGGCATGAAAAGAACTATGCCACTGTAGAAAAGGAGCTATTGGCTTTAGTACTTGCCGTAGAACATTTCTCTATTTACCTTCAATCTAATTCATTGCCCACTAACATCTTTACAGATCACAATCCCTTAACATTCTTGCATGCAATGAAAAACAAGAACCGCAGACTACTCAAATGGAGTCTACGGCTACAAGAAGTAAATTTGAACATTTTGCATATTCCAGGGACTCAGAATATTCTAGCAGACTGCCTTTCAAGGATGAATTAGAGTTAGGGCGTATGAAAGTAGTTTGGGAATAGTTATAACTGCCATTTGATTTTTTTTTTTTTCTTCCAGTTTCTTTTTTTTTGTTAGTTGTAATTTCACCTTTTTCGTGAGAGCCAAGCTGTGAGTTCAGTTACAAATTAGATGGGAGACGATTTCCTTTTCATTGAGCAGGAAATCTTTTTTTTTAAGGGGGGAAGTGTGAAGTCCTGTGCGAGGGAGTTCTACCCTCCAAAGGACAACTTAACGGTCATAATTCTTTTAGTTTGTTTTCTTTGTAAAAAGCTTTGCTCTCATGGGTTTCCTCGTCTATGTAACTTAAGAACAAGCCTCAACTAACAAAGGAGGTCTGGACTGCGTTACATAGACCTCCTTGGCTATTAACTTGTCAAGGCGCTTAATTCTCACCTCTTCCCAGGTCAGCCACAAGAGATACGCCAGATGTGAGAATAAAGGTTCTCATAGACCGGGGCATCGAAGTCCACAAAGAAGAAGACCCCTGGTCATGATTGGCCAACACGCGGAAAAGGAAGGAGGGGTCACAAGATGTCATTGGCCCTCCCAACATGAAGACCGCCCCTGGAAGTCAAGATTACCCAATCAAGAGAAAAAGGGGATGGCCCACAAAAAATTTCACTGCTGAGCCTAAGGCTGTGAGGGGAGAAGAAGTCAGTTCCAGTCCGGAGGCCATAGCAGAAACAAGAAGTCCCAGGAGCCAGCCAGTGCCTGCGTCCCCCAGGAAAGGCTCTCCCCCTGAAACCTCCAAGAGGCTCGAACTCCGCCTGAGTCAAAGAAAAACACTCAGGACGAAGAAAGGAACCATCTGCGTTGACGTCCCAAAGAACACCTGCTGTGCCGAAGTTTTTAAGAAGCTAAGTACTGACCCCTGTGCGAGGGAGAGAATTAAAAAAAAAAGTGCCAAAGTGTAGAGTTGCATGGATGGGAATTCCAAGGGAGTGAAGCTGGGGGGGATAATTGTGGGGAATAGTTTCTCGTAATAATGTGACAACCTATTCGCATCCAACATCATTTTGTTTTTCTTGTTTTATGTTACAAGTTTTCTTATGTTCAAGTAACAACAGTTTCTTTTTTTTTTTGTATAAAAATTGAAGTGCGAAGTGAGGGTTTTTCTTTTGTTGTCGGGGGCACATAGACAGATTGCCAACATTATTTTCTTTTGTTTTTACGTGATCACCCGTGCACTTTTCTTTACCATAATTATTCATTTGACATTAATGTTCTGCAGTTTATTTTACTGAGTGATTTCGGAAAATAGAAATTAAGTGATACCTTCTTTCTTTTATTGTTATTTGTGCATCTGAATGTATTTGGATTGCTAGAGAGAATTAAGCTTAGTTTTGTCTTTTTCGTTTTTTTTACTGTAATCATTTCTTGATTTATTAACCATAAACTCGAAAACACATTTTGCTTTATTTGTCAATTGTAAGTTATCTCCTTAAGAGTTTTACGATCATTTTCCTTTTTGTTTTTGTTTGACTTAAATTAAACTATTGTATTTCGATTATTACAACAGAGTTTCTTTTGTCCGTGAGTTAGACTAAGGTTGAAACCAAATTGTTCCTACACGAATTAAAACTATTCCAACGAGGTGCAGCTCCAAAATAAATAAATGACCTCGGGTGTTTTTGAACCGTTAATAATATTAACAGGTTCAGTCATATAAAAGAATTTTGAGTGTCAATTAGTCGCTCTGGATTGACACGAAGTCACTGTGTCAAGTGAAGAGTCCGATTGATACTTTCTTTAAAGATCGTAATCTGCACAATTACGTCACAATATATATATATATATATATATATACAGTATATATATATATATATATATATATATATATATATATATATATATATGTATGACGTTAATTTTTCGTAAGTTGTCAAAACGTGTGAGAACATTTGTTGGACATTGAAATTAATGATGTTAGATGTGCTTTTTTATATTTTATAATGAACCCAGATAAAGTTACACCAAATATTATGCTCTTTGAAATGTGACCGACTTGTACAGCCTTTAACATTATGACATACAGGATTTAGTGGTTTTGTATTACATAGTTGTATGGGCTAATAGTAAGATTCAATTTTAAGAATAGCATTGGCACCGGGGAGGCCACCATTTAAAAGAGGTTGAACAGCAAACTGGGACGGAAGTAAAGGAGAAGGCTACAGAGGGGTTACAGGTTAGGAGAGAGAGAGAGAGAGAGAGAGAGAGAGAGAGAGAGAGAGAGAGAGAGAGAGAGAGAGAGAGATGGTGCTGGCCGTGTTATTGAACATCTAACAGTTCTAGGATTATTGTGGAATTAGAGGAAATTCAACTTTTTTTCCGAGATCACTTCTCACAATGTTGGATATGAGGAACGGTAACATCAGAGATAAATTTATTGGAGTTACTGAAAATTTTAATCAGTTTGGAAAGAAAACAAGGGGAGCCAAACTAAAGAAGTTTGGACACATGGAAAGAATGGAGGAAGAGATTGTCGAGAAAAGGATGCTTAGAATTTTAGCCACCGTGAAAGAGGAAGGAAGAGGGAGTTTTATGGATTCATTAAGAGAAGATATGAGGGCAAATAGTGAGAAAGCGGAGGATTCAGTGGATACAAGTAAATGAAGATGGGTGATCAGCTGTGGCGACCCCTGAATGGGAGAAGTCTAAAAATAGGAAGAGCTGTACCGCAAGTATTTGTGTTAAATATTATTATTATTATTATCATTATTATTATTATTATAAGATAAGGGCGGGGTCACCATAAAGATTAGCTATTGTTTATATTTGAGTTCAGCAACGTCACCTACAACGTATATAATATAGAAATGTCTCGAAATGTACCGTGGGCTATGATACTCTGATCTTTTATCTTGAAGCGTTTATCATGAAATTGGCAATTTAGTCCGGACGATATAGTGATAAAAACATAGGCATTTCTCACATACTAGTTCGAAGGCGCTCCCATCAAAGTTAGCAATCTATTTCTGTGTACTAAACAAAATTATCTAGTTCATATTTTAAACTATTTTTCACATGAGGTTGATCAAACAAACATGGAAACCGAGAGAGAGAGAGAGAGAGAGAGAGAGAGAGAGAGAGAGAGAGAGAGAGAGGGAGAGAGAGAAGAGAGATGAAATCTCCCTCCATCCCATCACGCGCAGTAAAACGTCAGCAACATTAACCGATCATACATGTACAGTACACAGATTTTTACGAGAGAGAGAGAGAGAGAGAGAGAGAGAGAGAGAGAGAGAGAGAGAGAGAGAGAGAGAGAGAGAGCAGGAATTTCAAGTCGTTACTGGGAACTGTTTATCGAACACAGTTGTTTTGCACATTCAGCTGATGTCTGTCGAAGTCCGTCATAATTGTCTTAGTTCGTCAGTAAATTTGGATGATCTGGACTCTGAAGCTGATGATAAAGAGAAGACAAAGAAATTGCAACGATGATGCCAAGGTTGCAACGAGTGGGATTAATAGTTAGAGCCATTTGGCCAGCGTTGGGGCCAGGGAAACCTTTCAGCGGCGAGATATAATTAAGGGAAAATACCCGATTGTTCTATGAAGTCAAAGGAAATCGTGGAGCAAGATGAAAGAACAGAAATTACCACAAAATACAAGGTAGAATCAATCAATCAGAGTATATACAGATTGGCCAAAATATGGAGTAAATAAGCTCAATACAATGGAGAATGAACGGAGGAAACGGAAAGACAAGAAAGAAACAATGGAAACAACACAGATCACAGATTGTACAGAGGAGTATAGTATTCTCATATGTTCAACACGAACATCAACCATTATACTAATAAGAAATGTTCGTGTGTGAAATACAATTAGGAGAATTTACTATGTAAATACATTGTAAAATAATAAAATATAAGACTTAATGCTAAGAAAATGTACCTTGTATAAAATTGTGATTAAACAATTCTATAATGTTACTAATACTTAACGTCCTAAACAATTCCTACCATATTTAGCAAGCTGATTGCCCTCATTCCTTTCACCCATCTATCAGCAGAAAATAGGAGTGAAGGAGAAATAGGCGGAAAAGAGACAGGGTGGGGTATATCTAGGAGCCGAATGAACGATGGAGAACCAACTCCAAGTTTTAAAATATCTTCAACTTGATTAATGCATGGGAGGACCAGAGTGCGTGCATGATACGGGCACACAGTTCTCGGTGTGCAGTTATTGGACGAACTGATGGTAAGCCCCTGTGTATATGTGGAAATCGACTAATACTGTTGGACAAGTGTTCAAACACAAGGCTTTGTGGCTGACTTGATTCTCTCTCTCTCTCTCTCTCTCTCTCTCTCTCTCTCTCTCTCTCTCTCTCCTCTCTCTCTCTCTCTCTCATATATATATATATATATATATATATATATATATATATATATATATATATATATATATATATTATATATATATATATATATATATATATATATATATATGTATTCTCTCTCTCTCTCATAAATATATATATATATATATATATATATATATATATATATATATATATATATATATATATATATATATATATATCTATATACACACACTATTGTTTCGTTTATATACAGTATACAGAGGACTTATCAATCTCCCTAAATCTAAAGGTTCATACGTCATGCAGTGAATTGTTTGCATGACAACGTTGTCTGCATCATTGTCCTCTATTCGTACCTGCATCTAATTTCAACTCTTACTCTACTTATGTTTATTGTCTCTCTCCTATCTTGTTGTTCAACCTCAGATTCCTCGAACCAACTAATACTGCAATAAAGTATATATTAATAAACCGTTAAAAGATAGCAGGTTTGCACCATACTCACTATTGGGGCAAAATAATACATACTGTATGCTTGCAGATGCATCAGATTCCGCTCCCGGGATGGGAGGTGCGTTCGTGTGTTCGTTCATTTGTTTCAGATCGTCCAGGACTTGTCTAGTCTAGAGCAGCAACTACAAGTCATCGGACCCATGACCCCTTTATGGGAGGAGACTCAAACATGACGAGTTGCATACAAGTACAAGTTGGAAAAGAGCTTAAAGAGGGTTGCCAACGTTAGGGGGGGGGTTGTTAGAGCGAGGAGCTGCTTCCTTGTGGAATTTGTTGTTGTTCCAAGGCATCTTGCTACCGGATATAGCTCTATTTACGTACAAGGTGTGAAATCATGCGATATTTCATCGTATAACCCAGGAGATTAACGGTCATTCTATCTGGTTTTATGACCATGTCAGTAAACAGGAAATTGTAAATGAGTATAAACCTTACATGAATTTAGAGATAACCCACATATTTATAAGCGTATGTTCATAAGGCTTATCGAAAGCGCCTGCCTTTTTTTGTACAACACCCTCAAATAATTCACTTCTTTTAATAGATCACGACGCAGTGCTTTGGATGCTTCATTTGCATGGAGGAGGTCCCAACTTCAACCTTTCTGGCATTATCACATCGTGATTCTCTCTCTCTCTCTCTCTCTCTCTCTCTCTCTCTCTCTCTCTCCTCTCTCTCTCTCTCTCTCTCTCTCTATTAGCAGATTACAAATTTCCTAAGCCATTGTCTAATGATTAATTACTAAGTTGAAAATCACTACAAATTTCGTACTTAATATTACCTGAAAACGATGCCCTTAATTTTACTTGCACTGATATAAAATTGTTATTCATTTTGTTATTTTAACAACTGGTAAAAAACAATCATTTTAGTTTTGTAAAATCTGAAAAAATATACACTGGAATGTACTCAAAATTTCTTTTCATTTTCATTAACATATCAGTAAGTAGTAATAAATGAAAATACAATAAACATATATATGATGTTATAAGGTGTTATACTAAAGTACATATTGTACATGAGTGTAGGCTACTCTCATCATCTTTTGCAAATAACTCGAGTAGAAGGATAATGGAATACATACTAGTGGCTATGACACTACCCTATACTTGAAAACGATGATTATATAGTATAAAGCTAGAGTAGCATTAACAAAGAGTCAGAGACATCCCGGGAAATCCCTGGATTAGAGGAAATTTTCATCCCGGTGTAAAGGTGTCAAGTTACCCCCAGTTTCAAACTACCCCCCCCCCTGTAACTTGAAACCGGTTTCAGATTACCGGGGGGGGGGGGTTAGTTTGAAACCGGTTTCAAGTTACCCCCTCTGTTTTCAAGTTACCCCCTCATCAGAATGATAAATAATTTGTGACATCGCAAATTTGTATCATGCATTTATTGCTGGTTTCGTAGCAGTAGGAAAAGTAGTTTAATTTTGTATTTAAGACCAAATATTGTGTATTAGTGAATTATATGACAGGTTAAAAGTCACAGACTGTAATTTAAGGTTTTGTGATAAAGGCGAGGTAAAATTTTATTTTATTTCAGTGTTCGTGTGATTGTTGATATTTTCGTATTTAAGACCTAACGTGTCATATAATTCACAAATACACAATATTTGAAGTTACAGACTGTCGGAGAAGTAAAACTTCATTTTATTTCAGTGTGCGCGTGATTGTCGAAAAAATTTTTTCTCTTTTTTTTTTCTTTTTTGTTATCTCCAATAGATTCCATTCATGTGCTTTAGGTGCATGAGCTTCGGGCGGCAATATGCCTGGAGAAATTGACACAAAAATCACTCAGAATAAATGGGGATGATTATCTTATTATTTATAACAATGCATATATATATATATATATATATATATATATATATATATATATATATATATATATATATACATCTTTTGAACAAGGGCAGCCAACGCGCAGCTTAAGGTGTCAATCACCAAAACTCATTTGCGGCGGTGCCGATTCTCCTTAATCCCGATGCTTTTGCTTCACTAAGACAAGGGAAGGAAAATGACAAATTAGGAGATATGACATACACGTTGCCACTGGGTCAGTTCACTGAGACCTTTGGTCAAATCCTATTAAATGCATGAAGATTAGCTTCCTCTTGCACAATAGGCTTCCGTAAAAACCATGGTAAGTTCTCAGCGTCGTGTTTTTCGCCCAGAAGAAAAAAAAATGGCATACAATGTCTATCAGTTTTTTAAATGGGAAAATGATAATGAAATTGTTAAATTTGGAATTGACCAAACAATCAAACGTGTCACAGATGCAACCAACATATCAAAAACGACTTTGTTTCAGATTTGCAAGGAAAATTGGGTCTAGGGTATTAAGCATACTGATAACATTATAAAGGAAGACATGAAAATGGTCTGAATTAACTAATTCGTTGAATCTTTTGTGAAAGCACTAACATCATTTGACGAAGTCACCATAACCACGTTTGCTAACACAACCTTTGTTGTAAAAAATTTTTGTCGATTAATTAAATAAATTCTAAAACAATAAAATCACCTATGTAAATATACCATATGAAACACAGTTAATTAAATCCTTTGTAAAGAATCCTGTCTTTTAATAATCAATCAGATTTGAGAACTGAATTCATTTGATATCAAAATTAAGATTATTTCTGTTAGTATGATAATCGTTTTATAACAATTTTGCTCTTTGTTATATTTAAGAGTTTCATCTTGTCACCACGTGGTTGCAAACAAAAATAGTGAAGGAAACAATTTGGAGAGAGTATCAAATTAAAAGATTATATTCTTAGACCGTTCAAATCCGGGTGAATGACTTATTAGCTGACCCTTTTCTCCTTTTCTTGGCTCGCCCATAGATTAAAGCGGTCAAGCCAGGTGTGCTTTGAAAATGACCCAAGAGAACTGGCAATGCCGCTATTGCGCTCCGAGTTTGCTCTTAAAATGGTTTGACCATACTCATAGATGCAATATAACAATAGAACTCCTTGTGTCCATATATCTTTTTTGTTTATTCATATAGGCTATTCTGTCAGTGATAATGCATAGTAACTTCGTAGTATTTGGATGCTATGCACGTGAAAAATAAAAGCTCAAATATAAATTACCAACATGTATGTTGTCGTGCAGACAGAATTAACGTTGTGTAAGCTACTGTTAGCTCGATTCAATTTAAACCAGAGGACTTTAAAGATGGTATGAAGTCTCGATTTCTAGGTATTGCTGTTTTGTCATTTGATGAAATGAGTAATTAGAAAGAATGGAGCTATGATAAAGGGGCAAGAAGTCTTATATAAACCGCATGGAAATGTACAGGTGACTATGTTGCGATGTCTTTTTTTTTTCATTATGATACATTTCAGGTAAAATTCTTGAACATTTTATCACTCAGTTTTTCAATAATTTTCCATTTCGAGATCAACAACAGAGAAAAATAAACCATACACAAATCCATCACTTACTGCTCTGGAAGATGGTTTAAATATTATTTGATTTAGCCCATGATACTCACAGCTTCTTGCCTTTAGGCTAAAATCAGTAACAACAGTTGTGAGATTAACACAAGCTGTGTTCAATGTCATCCATAGAGGGCTATAACGTGTAACGACTTTACCGAAGTCCAGGTGTTTTCGTATACAAACAACCAATGTAAGTACAGTAGAAGCAAACAGCATGTACTGTATCTTGTTTTATTAAAACTTTTATAATTGCTTACAATCTTGCTTTATTAAAAGTGTCAATTATTTACAGATATCATGAATGATATAGTATTTACAATATACATACTAATATATATATATATATATATATATATATATATATATATATATATATATATATATATATATATACTTATGATCAATATGTTGATTATACCTTATATAATATTTGCTTGCAGTATAATTATGAAATATTTCAAATAATGGAAAAATAACCGTCAAAATCAAATTCCGCCTCGTCTCCCTATCTCGGAAAAATATGCGCCCATGACTGGTAACGGAATTTCCGACATTTATTAGCTAAGATCTAAACATAAAACGGATAAAGACTGGATATTAATAAACGATACCAATAGGTGAAACAGTAATCTATTAATATTCATAAATGATGAGATACTACACAAAAACGAGGGGGGTAGTTTGAAACCAGGGGGGTAGCTTAAAACCGGTTTCAAATTACCCCGGGGGTAGCTTGAAACCGGTTTCAAGTTACCCCCCGATAGTCTGAATCCGGTTTCAAACTACCGGGGTGGGGGGGGGTGGGGGGGGGTAAGATTCGGAGGGGGTAATTTGAAACCAGTACATCGGAACAAAGACATCCTCACAAAACGAGAAACCTCTCTCAAGACGTAAAATTGTCCATCGTAACCTGTGGCTCGCATGTACCCGACCGCGCTGTAAATGTCAGGCATACGCTATGAAAGCGCCACTAAATTTGTATATGGGTTTTATAATCAACTTGTGGAACTGAAAATTACAGGAATACAAGAAAAAGGAATGTGAGAACTAAGTGCCTTCACGACGGGGAAAAAGGTTAGACTAAGTTAATCTCTCTCTCTCTCTCTCTCTCTCTCTCTCTCTCTCTCTCTCTCTCTCTCTCTCTCTCTCTCTCGAAAAATACGAACATTGAAACAAATAGATTCAATTCATGTTATATAAATGTGACATTTTATAGCCGTGCACCAATGTTGCAGCATAAATCAAATCGTGCCTATATTGTAAACAGTAATAATTATAGTTATAGGTCAAGTAAAAGTTCAATTTACAATATACTGTGGAATTTCTATATGATAACTGTCAAATCATAAGCCCTATCTCATGAAGTCGGCCCAGTCACTTTCTCGATCTTTTAAGTTATTACCATTTTAATTTTTCTTCAAAACAGCTGTTACAAATAATATTTCACATTATATTTTAATATCGTGACTGTCTCGATACTATTTGAAGATACTGTAGAACTTCATAAGTTCAAACTTGCAGCAAATGTTGAACCGGCTGACGTAAGTATCTTTAGTTTATAAAAGATCTGTTTCAATGTTGTTACTGATCTTAAGATATTTTATTTTAATTGCTCATTACTTCTCATAGTTTATTTCCTTTCCTCACTAGGCTATTTTTCTCTGTTGGAGCCCTTGGGCTTATATTACATATTATTATTATTATTATTATTATTATTATTATTACAAGATAGGCTATAACCCTAGTTAGAAAAGCAAGATGCTATAAGCCCAAGGCCTTCAACAGGGAAAAATAGCCCTGTGAGGAAAGGAAACAAGGATATAAATAAACTACGAGAAGAATAAACCAACTAAAATATTTCAAATACAGTAACAACATTAAATTAGATCCTTCATATATAAACTATAAAAACTTAAAAAATCCAGAGGAAGAGAAATAAGATAGAACAGCATGCCCAAGTGTACCCCCAAGCAAAATGAGCCGTAACTAGAGAAGGGGATCCCTTGTCTGGCCAGCCAAAAGACCCAATAACCTTAGAGGTAGTATCTCTGCTTTTCCAACTACGGTTGTAGCTTAGCTAGAAATGATAATAATAATAATAATAATAATAATAATAATAATAATAATAATAATGAGCAATCACAGATTTTTGGCCTTTGCGGCCTAAGATCTCTGTGTTGTGAATTTCGTCAAAATCAGTCTTTTTTTTTTTTGACGATATCTTTAAAATGGCGAAAAATGGAAATCCGGATCCGGATCATCTCCAAATTTTAATGGGATCGTCCATGACCTAAGATCAATCTGTGGTGGAAATTTCGTCAAAATCTGTCGAGTAGTTTTGAAGTAATTCTGTTCACAGACACACAGACATATAAATAAATAAACAGGGTGTAATTATATTATCTGAAATTGACAATCATAATAATTACTGTTTTGTATTTTGTGAATAGCCGGTATGTTTTCTGAAATGGAAGACATTTTGGGCACACATGGGTATGAGGTCAGTTTGAAATAACTTTAAATAATGGTCATGTGAACAATCATCAACGAATGTAGTTATTGTTTTTTTTTTCTTTTCTTTTTTTGCAAGAAAATAGCATGAATTGGTGGAACACGGTATGTAAAAATAACACTATTCCTCTTTTTTTTTAGGTAAAATTATGAGTCCTGGCCCTATCTACGATGGCGGACAGTAGATCCCTTGATCACGTGGACGCTAGATTAAGCCTATCCCATGCAGTAGGCCTACACGAACTATATAGCAATTCTTGTTCACAGAAAATTGTGAAAAGCCACATTCATATATCACTTAACATTTCTTAGACAGTTAGGCCTTTCCTACATGACGACTTGGTTAACTGGGTAGAGATAGCTGATCGTGTAGACAATTGTGAATTCCGTAGGCCTATAGCGTTTTCCAAGGAGTCATCCCCTTGCACACGAAGAATGGATTTATTTCTAATCAAACTACTCATCAGATTATTCATAAC
>NC_090745.1:32006872-32016872 GCF_036898095.1 Palaemon carinicauda
GCCAAATTGCAGACTAGGGAACAGATGATTACCTTTAGCAAACCTATTAAGACGTTTTGCCAAAAGACATTAAAAAAAAACTTTAGATAAGATGGGAGTTATGGAAATTGGGCGGTAAATAATCAGTTGGACTTGAGCTGACACAAACACATTTACATAATCGAATAACATTACCAATTCTCCAAAAAGTGCTAAAAGCTCCTCTTCTTGCTAACTTGAGCAAAATAACAGATAACTTTGAAGCTAGGAAATCTGCAGTCATTATAAAAACAAAGGAAAAATACCATTTGGGTTTTCACCTCCATAAGCATCAAGGTCCATCCACAGAGCTTTAATTTCATGAGAGTAAAAAGCTAAACTAGTTAGCTTAGCCTCAGGAAAACAGGAATGAAGAAGCTCGAGTTTCTCGTTACTCTGCTTGCTGTCAAACACATCTGCCAAAAGGGTTGTCTTTTCCTTTGGACAGTGAGTGACAGACCCACCTGGTTTAAGTAAAGTAGGAACTGTTGCATCGACACCAAAGACTGCAGATTTAAGGGTAATCAACCACATATGCTCCTGGGTTCTACCAGAAAGGGTTTCTTTTATTGTTAAATTGTATTCTTTTTCAGTTGAAGCATAAACTCTCTTAGCAAAAGCTCTAATCTAAGTATAGTTATTCCAGGTCAAATCTGATCTGTTACCCTTCCAAAGATGATAGGCCTCCTGTTTCTCCAAATAAGCACGTCTGCAATCATCACTGAACCACGGTTTGTCCTTCACTCACTGTGACCAATTCAAGCCCAAAAGATCATGCAGAATCCCAGTCCAGTCTGATTGAGATTTCATATAAATCTTACATGAGTAAGATACATCAGGTATAGGCTGCTCAGTCTTCACTGCTAATGAAATCAAGGCATGATCAGATGTCCCAACTGGAGAACCAACCTTACTTGTTATAACGCCAGGGTAGTCAGTGTAGACGAGGTCCAAGCAGTTACCAGACCTGTGAATAGCTTCGCTTATGATTTGCTCACAGCTTGATTCAGAGGGAAAGTGTAAAGCTCTTAAGCCATGGCGATCGGTAGGAGAAACAGAATTTAACCACTCCCTATGGTAAGAATTGATATCACCAACAAAGACAAAAGAGGCTTTTCTATATCTTCTTGTATCTTAGTCTTAATGGTAAGTCACGTTTCAACATTATTGACTTCTTAAAACCAGTTACAAGGAGCTCAGACGAGTCCTTCATTTTAGAAACCAAAGTTTCTGAGCACAAAAGAATATCATACTGTCTGGACGCAACTGTAAGGTCTTGAATATCTGTATGAAGATCACGAATATTGCAATACAGTAGACGACATTGATGGAATCTAGGACGTACTGGAATAGTTTCAGTCAGAAAGGGATATGTTTTCACAGGTTCCCTGAAGCCCCCGAGGTGTCCAAAGTATGGATTAATGCATGTAAAAGAAAAGATAGCGTTAATGTTAATGATGCCAGGTTCGGTTCTCTCCATTTCCGGACAGAAGATTACGAAAGAAATCTTCAACATGAACTGCTGCTGCCACAACTTTACGAGAGAGTTATCACAGATTAAAGAAAACCGCAATTCCCTCCTTAAATTTACCTGCTAAGGACGTAAAGTCGAGTATGGTTTAAAAAAATCTTTACAAAATCATTAGTGCAGTTTTTAGTGACATATCTTCGGTTGATAATTAGCCTGAACTAAATTCTTAAAATGGAGTACAAAATTAGAATAGGCCTAGCCTATGCAATATATGAAATTATTAGACTATGGCTGTCCATTTTTTTTTTCATACATTCTTTTTTTATGAATGTAAAGTTGTTCGAACAGATTATTAAGCCTATACGTAGTTACCTATTTCTGAGTAGTCTTCCTGTGAAGACAACAATTAGGCCTATTTCCTTGATTTCTTACAACCCCACTAAGGGATATCGTGGGTCAGAGCGTTGAATCTGGTAATAAAATTATAGATCTATTGATTAGTCACGTAGAATCAAGTGGCTTTCGTTAGCTTAATCATACAACAGCTTTTAGGCCTATGCGTGTGAAGTTCTTTATTAGGTGCAGAATACATTTTAGGGTGAAGATATTAAATGCTGAAAGGAAGTCAGAATTTCTTAAAAAAGGTGTGAACAAAATTTAAAAAGAATATATTCAGTAATATTTCGTGAATAAAAGAACATTATGCTAATTCAATAAAAACCGGGAACGTGTGTATATATATATATATATATATATATATATATATATATATATATATATATATATATATATATATATATATATATATATATATATATATATATATATATATATATATATATATACTTTTGTTATTTGTATTCCAACAAAATTATATTCTGTATGGCAACAAAATTATATTCTGTATGGCAAGGTCTTAGATATCTAGATAAAGCTGTTTTAATAAGTGATGGAGAGAGAACAAAAACATTTCCGTGTATGGAAATTGTGAACACCAGCATAGCAACAATTTATTGTCAAAACATAACCATTAAGTGCACTGCCCAGTCGACTTGCACCAGTGACGTCACGGTGCAGGAACCGAGCGACCGACGGTCTCACCTTAAGTAATTCCATCTTGATCCTAATAGTCTAGCGGCTAGCCTTTTCTGTCTCGAGACTCATAGGCCTACTATTTCCACTGTAGTCAAATTATGAATGATAAATCTGGCAACATCAATATTAATAAGTATGGCTAAAATAATAGTGATTAAAATAATGGTTATGAAAAAGAAATGGGAAAGAAATTAAATGAGCATCAACAGAAATCTTAGTAGACTTATTTTAGCATATCATTAACAAGGTCGTGTCGGAACCATAGAAAACGATTCTGTTTGATTCATAAAAAAAAACTTTATTTGATAATCATGAATATTATATCATCATCATCTCCTCCTAGGTCTATTAACGCTAAGGGCCTCGGTTAGATTTCTCCAGTCGTCTCTATCTTGAGCTTTTAATTCAATACTTCTCCATCCATCATCTCCTACTTCACGTTTCTTAGCCCTTAGCCATGTAGTCCTGGATCTTCCAACTCTTTTAGTGCCTTGTGGAGCACAGCTGAACGTTTGGTGAACCAATTGAATATTATATACAAATGTTTTTTTGTTGGATTAATACAGTATCCTCAATGTCATTACTTGAATTATAATTCATGTATAATTATTTGATTATACCGTACTAGGCAGTATATCTTAGCAATCCATGTTTGCCAACGGTTATATAAGCGGATGAGCAACTTTGTGGAGTAACGAGAACTTTAGGTGTGGAGGAAATGCCCCCCTAAATCTCGATGAAGTCACTGGCGGCAGGGTGACGAATTGGGTTTAAGATGATAGACAAGATGTCTTTTCGGCTTTTAATCCTGATGTCTGGCGGATGATCTTTCTAAAATTAGTATGGCTGGCAGGGGTCACTGGCCTTAGTTAGATAGGCACTGCGCATCACAAGGAACTGGCTAACCTTTGACAACTTAAGCCAATGAATCCTCTATGGATTTATTCAGTTTATGGAAAGTGAAAATAACAGAATGGCCCTCAGTCCCAGGTGTAGCAGGGTGCTAAGAATCTCCCGGTTTATAAATACTAAGCAAAAATTTAAAATTATTAATTGGAATGTTAGAGCCATGAATCAGATTGGGAAGTTACATCAAGTGGAGAATAAATTTATAAAATATAGTTTTAATATCTTAGCCCTAACTGAAACACGTTGTAAGGGGATTGGTAAACAAGTCTTAGAGCAAGGCAATATATGTATCTATTCAGGTAAAACAGATGGAGTTGGAAGAGAAGGGGTAGGAATGATGATGACACCAAGAGTAGAAAGGGCATTAATGGAATAGAGAGGTATAAACAGTATTGTTACTTGCAAAGTTTAAATCAGAGCAGTGCAATATGAGTATTGTAATTTGCTATGCACTAACAAATGATTCCCCTGAAGAAAGGAAAGATGAATACTATAAAGAACTGCAGAGTGTAATAGATGAGATCCCTGAGAGAGACATGAAAATTATGATTGGCGACTTCAATGCTAAAGTTAGAAGGAATAATCAAGGTATAGAGAATGTGATGGGTGTTGAGGGTCTAGGCGAAGTTTCAAGTGAAAATGGGGCACATCTTATAGTTTTTGTTCAACAAACAATCATGTTATTGGAGGTACTCTTTTCCAGCACAAGGACTGACACAAATATATATGGGCTTCATCATGTGGAAATTACAAAAATCAAGTAGATCACATAGCCATCAATAAAGAGCGAAGGAGGACTCTGAGAAATGTAGGAAGCTACAGAGGTGCAGATATTGATAGTGATCAGCACCTCCTCATTGACACACTAAAATTAAAACTGAAAACATCCACCAGAAATGTAGATAGAATAGCTAGGTTTGATACAAGTAAGTTTCTAGAAGATGAGCACAGAGAAACCTTTGCAATTTAATGTAGGTATCGATTTTCAGTCTTAGACACAATGAGAAACAAAGAGTAGACAATTAACGAAGAAAGGTATGATTTTAAGAACATGTATCAGTCAGTTGGTTGTAAAGTTTTGGGACATGCAGTTACAAGGACCATGCATATCAAATTATACTTGGGATACTATAAAGAGAAGACAAAGACAGAAATTGATTGTTAAAAGTTTTTGAGGATATAGAGCATGCTAAGTATTCCAGTATCGATAGTGAGGTCAAAATAAAAGCCAGGAATGCCAGGAGAGAATTTTTTAGACAGGAAAGGAGATGCAACTGATAAAGCTATGAATTCAGGGAGTGGCTATGATGTAAGAATTCCTCACAGAATTATTAATGAAATCTCTATTGGGGCAAAGAAGAAGCATATATCTATCAAAAAGAGAAATAGATCTATTATAACAACAGACAATGAGGAAAGGCAACGTTGGATGGAACACTCTAGTGAGGTTATGAATAGGAGGTATGAAGGGAATAATTTGATTGATATACCTGAAGCTGCGGAAGACTTTGATGTACACATGAAAGAATTCAGTGTGTATGAAGTCGAAGCCATCATTAAAAAAAAACTGAAGAGATAGAGAGCCCCTTGATATGATGGAATAATTTCTGTAATGATATTAGCCGAAAATGAAGTGAGCCCAAAAACACTTACAAGATTATTTTGTAGAATGGCGCATGAAGAAGCAAAAGCCTGATGAATGGGAGCTAGGAGTGTTGGTGAAAATGGCAAAAGAAGATCTAATTGATTGCAATAATTACAGAGGCATCACACTTACGTCAGTTGTCGTGAAAATATATAGTATGCTCATTTTAAAGAGACTAGAGAGAAAGCTTGATGAAAACCTAAGAGATGAATAAGCAGGATTTAGAAAAGGTAAAAATTGTACTAACCAAATTATCATTTTAAGACATGTGGTACAGAAATGTATAGAAGTCCACATTTGATAGCATTTTTGAACAATGAAAAAGCCTTTGATAGTGTGCACCGGTCAATTTTGTGAAGTTCCTCTTAAATATATAAATTTGATTAAGCCTGTTCGTAAGCATAGCAAATGCAAAGTTAATGTTAGTGGAGTCTAGTGAACAGCGGGGTACTCCAAAGGAATGTGTTGTCCCCTATGTTGTTTATCCTCCTCATGGATTTTGTAATGCATAGAACAGCTGGGGATGGTGGAGAATGATTGGACTGGATTAGCAATAGAATGCTTACCAGAATGCATGAAATATCACATGAAGTGGGGCTCAAGATAAATAGAAGAAAGAGAGATGATAAGAACGGAATATGCAATGGAAGAAGAAATATTATTGGAAGGAGAAAGGATTAATGAGATGGGATCATTTAAATATTTAGGAACTATGATATCTAATACAGGGTTTTTAGAATAAGAGTTTAATGAAAAATTGAAAAAAAGCATATCAGACAATGGCTAGATTAAGTAAAATTTGGAAATCACACGAAATTACATATAAAAATCAGGCTATATATCAGTTTAGTAAGATATGGACATGAGTCATGATCTGACAATGAAACAATGTCCAACAGTTTTATAGATTTGAGAACAAAGCCCTAAGAAGGATTTTGGGAGTTGAATGGCAAGACAGGATTAGAAATGAAACTATAAGAGAGATTACTCGAGTACCAGATGTGGATGAGATCACGATGAAGGGAAGATGGAGATGGTTTGGGCATGCTCTTCGCACTCCCCAAGAGACTTTAGTTCACCAAACTTTCAGCTGGGTCCCACAAGGCACTAGAAGAATTGGAAGATCCAGGTCTACATTGCTGACGACTATGAAGCGTGAAGTAGAGATGATGAATGGAGAAGTAATGATTTAAAAGTTCAAGATAGAGACGACTGGTAAAATCTAACCGAGACCCTTTTCGTTAATAGGCGTAGAAGGAGATGATGATGGTGATCGTAATTGTATATTACTAAAGGGATTCAGAATGTGATTGGAAAGGCTTTATTGGTGACCTAAATCATTTCATAAAACATGTTCTTGCATTATTGGTAACAAAGACAGAAGCATATCCTCATGATGTTATTTTGTCAGGAAATTATAGTTCCCGGTTCCATTTTCGTTACAAAGTGCAATACCATCAGCGTTTAGTTAGTGATCCAAGCAGGAGCAGATTTAGGGCAACCCTTTGGCTTTGGGGCAAATTTCCCTGTACCACCACATTTCGGGGGCCCCCACCATTTAGCCTCCAACTCCAACACAAAAATTAAAACCAAGAGTTATTATAAATCCAAAACTGCAACAAGTAAATCAGGTTTGAACAGGTATTCTACGAGTGGAAAAAAACTGCTTCCCTAGACTTCTTCTCAATGGTAGCCTACAAATGTTGGCTTACAACCTCAACCCACCCCCCCCCCCCCCTCCGCCTCCACCATTTTAATCGTTGGTTTCCTAAGATACCCCGATCCCTTAATTTTGATTTGAATTTCATATTCAGAACTCGTCGATTGTTCTGTTTGCCTGAAATCATCCGTTGCACACATATATAGTGTATTTATTTGATTTTACAGCATATCATTATAAAACTTAGTGAAGAACACGAGTTTATTCTTTAAAAAAATTGTTTGTTATGGGATCAGAACAAGAGATGTTGACTTCTTCATTGCTAATATTTGCAACTTACTGAAATTGGTAAGTAATAGGCCTGGTTTTAAGGCTAACAAAGAAGTGCTTTTTCGTATATTAGGCTACCATTTATTTCTTAACTTAACCTAAAAGTCTATCAATAATTAAACATTATTATTATGAGTAACATTGGTTTAGGTTAGGGAATACAAGAGTGCAATGTACTTTACATAAAGTAAAATCGAAATGTTTTTTATGTTATGCATGGGGTTAATCTTATAATTACGCAAAGCCTATTGTCTTTATCATAACCGTTACTTCATTTAATTTGCTTTATCATTCCATCTACTTAAGGTTGTTATATACAACATGCCGGTATATATGCGAGTATGTTATATAATAGTATTGTATAGTGATGAATACGGTTTTTTTTTCTGCTTTATGAAATTAACATTATTAGCCTATGAAAATCAAGCTATGGTTGTGGTGGCCGATGTGGTAACGTCCCTGACTGGGGAGCGCCAGACTGGAGTTCGAGTCCCGTGAGCAGAGGATGGGCGATTTGGGGAGCCTATAGGTCTATCTGTTAAGTCATCACCATTCACTGCCTGGCCCTTCTTGGTCCTAGCTTGGGTGGAGAGGGGCCTTGGGCGCCGATCATATGTACAGTATATAGTCAGCCTCTAGGGCATTGTCCTGCTTGATAGGGGAATGCCACTGTCCCTTGCCTCTGCCATTCATGAGTGGCCTTTAAACTTTTAAAGGAATAGATTAGAGTCAAACCGTTTAGATCTCATGTACTCTATCATATTCATTTTGCTTCTTAGCCAAGACTACAATAGAACGAAAAACATGAGAGCACTCATCATGTATTATAGCTTTACCATAATACTCGTGCAGGGTTAGGAAGCTGATATTGATATTTTAAACTTCCGTGGTCAATCTTACGATAACGCAGTAAATATGAGTGGTAGGCATGATGAGATGTACGCTCCGATTATTATTATTATTATTATTATTATTATTATTATTATTATTATTATTATTATTAATAGCTAAGCTACAACCCTAATTGGAAAAGCAGGATGGTATAAGCACAAAGGCTCCAACAGGGAAAAATACCCCAGTGAGGAAAGTAAACAGGGAAATAAATAAGCTGTAAGAGGAGTAACGCACGATTAAGATAGAATATTTTAAGAACAGCAACAACATTAAATAAGCGATTTCATATATAGAATATAAAGAGACTTAAAAAAACAAGAGGAAGCGAAATAAGACAAAGTGGTGTGCCCGAGTATACCTTCAAGCAGAAAAACCCTACGTCAAGATAGTGGAAGACCATGGCACAGAAGCTATGGCACTGCCCAAGACTAGTGAACAATGGTTTGATATTGGAATGTTCTAGGAGAGCTGCTTCAACTCTTACTAAGAGGAAAGAAGCCACTGAACAATTACAGTGCAGCAGTTAATCCTTCGAGCGAAGAAAAATTGCTTGATAATCTCAGTGTTGTCAGGGGTAAGGTCTATGGAAAGAATAGGGCAATATGGGAATCCCTTGGCCATATTAGTTTTATGTTTTTCTCACTCGCTCAGTTTGGTGGGACAGTATACTGTTCGATCCTGTAGGTTAGCTGTGGCTTTTTTTCGCATTTGTTGAAAAATTATATCTTCTTTTCTGGTTTCATAAAACGCTTCACCAAATTGAAGGATTCATTTGACAGACACGTTAGTCTGCACATTATGATGCTATGCAGGCCCTCGTCAAGGGCTACAGTGCAATTTTTTTATGTACTGGATGTAATTGCAAATGATAATCTTGAAGTTGATACAATATATAGTATATATATATATATATATATATATATATATATATATATATATATATATATATATATATATATACATATATATACATATATATATATATATATATATATTTATATATATATAATATATATATATATATATATATATATATATATATATATATGTGTGTATATACGTATATATATGTATATATATACATATAGATAATTATTATATATATATATATATATATATATATATATATATATATATATATATATATATATATATATATATATATATATATACTGTATGATGCAATGTGTATGCTTGAAACAGGTTTTTGTGTTAGCTTCAAGAACACGGTGCTTAAGCGATTTAATAAGATAAGCAAATCTTTACAGTCAGAAGCGACTGATCTCAGCGCTGCTGTGATCCTCATGAAATCCCTTTTATTGTTTGTGAAATCAATGAGAGCTAGATCTGAAGATTTTGTTTTAATGGAGTAGATGAGTCTGGCACAAATACATTTATGAAAGAAAATGTGCAAATTAGTAAACTTACTATGCGTTTATATCCCATGGATTATGGGAGAGCTCTTGACGTCACCCTCAGTCCAAGAGAGAATTTCTATGTGAATGGATTTGACTGTATTCTTGATTTGTTGATCAGCGAACTTTAAAAATGCATTTCAGCATATAGTAAAGTGAAAGGTGTGTTATCCTATGAAGCATCACTCAACAGACCAAAGAGAGCATCAAGGAGGTTTATACAAAGCTTACTCAACCTTACTCAATGATTTAATTGATGAAATGGTTCACTTTGATGCTTAATTCATGAATATTTGGTTGACACCAAGGTTACTGAAACTCCCATGCGTAACTTGTTAATAGTATGAAATATCATAGATGCTTTCCTAAATGAAAAGTAATACTCAGAATAATTTACTTGTTACTTATGATTTCTAACGGCTGTGGTGAGAGAGCATTCTCAGAATAAAAAAAATAACTAAAAATTATCTATGCTCAGTGATTGGTCAGACAAGACTTGTCAGCCTAACTGTTCTCTCCCCAAAAACATTTGACAGAAATTTTGCTGATATGAAGGAGAAAAG
>NC_090745.1:32021872-32059372 GCF_036898095.1 Palaemon carinicauda
GAAATCATATTAAAAGTTTCATAGAGAAAATCCTCTTGTTGATAACAAAATCCGAGTAGATTTACAGTTATTATTACAAATAAAAGTAAGTATATGTATATTTACGTAATTTTTAAGAATTAAGTTTTTATTTCACGTAATTTTGTTACGAAGTCTTACGAAATCTGTTTGAGAGAGTTATGTGACCATACTGGATATGAGCAAGGGCTTATGTAATGTTCTTTTATATTTTTATGAGGTATTGCATCATGTTTGTGAGAAAATACATAATTCTTATATGCCATGTGTTTTGGAAGATTCTCGAGGGCCCTATGTTGGATTCTGTTTTCTTTTTTTTTTCGGACAAAGGTGGGCGGAGCTAACTGAGAGAGTTCGTCTCCCTGTTGTGTGGGTACGCGTCCATGAGAGTAATCTTTAGCAACCTTACACTCTTAGGCCAGCCACAACGCTTCCAGATTTCAGACCTGGAATATTCTGAAAGTAGCCAAGTCTTATATATGCGCCCCCACCCGCCCAGGGCTTCATAGCAGCAGTAGAGAAGCAGCCGTCTTGTGAAAGAACCAAAGGGCCTACTTCCCTCCCTCTCAGTACGTATAGTGTGTCCTCTCCAAAGTGATTCTGTGCCCCAACGTAAATCGTGTGTTGAAATGTAACGAAAGAAGTCAAAGGTGATCTTAAATTTATTGTGATGGGGTGAGTGTTGGCATCGTGCAAAGTTTTGCAACTGGCCCTGTAGTAAGGTGAAAGGTATTTGTATCATGATCTGGTTATCTATTTTCATTAAGTATCAAACTTACATATTGTATTCAGATTTAATTTGAAGTGAAACAAGCGATTGTATCATTTTCATAAGTATTATTTCTTTTGTCTTAGTCTAGGGTTTATTCAGATTTAATATTTCAAGTCAAGTCATTATATAATTTTCAGATTATAACATTTTTGTCTTAATCTAAGTTTTGATCAGACTTAATATTTCGAGTGATTTATTTGTTTTATTTTTGTAAAGAGTGTATTATTTCAATCATCAGTGTTTATTACATACTCGCTCGTATCCTTTAAAGAATCGAAGTAAGAAGTGGTTTTAAATGTCTTAAAAATAATTACCCAGTTTTGTTTTGAGTGTACTTAAGAGACCTTTGGATATTCATTGTTTTATATATTGCTGTCTGGGAGTTATTTAATTGTCTTCGAGTTCAGGTATTAATATTTCCAAGTGTAACAGATTTAATGTAAAAGCAAACAGGTGAGTTTGGAACTCGAGAGGTTGTTTAGCTTGCCAGGCGTACTATATATAATATATGTTTTGACCCCAGACACGGGACCATAGTATATATATATACACACACACATACATATATATATATATATATATATATATATATATATATATATATATATAATGTATTCGTTTCTTTTTAAAAGTGTTTAGTTTGCAGATCATAGTTCGTGGGACAACTTGTTGAATATCTTTATTATTATTATTATTATTATTATTATTGTTGTTGTTGTTGTTGTTGTTGTTATTCAAGCTAGAACTCTAGTTGGGAAAGCAGAATGATGCAAACCCATATGCTTCAACGGGAAAAGTAGTCCATTTCGGAAACAAAATAGGGAAGTAACGAAGAAAACATTAGTGAAAAATGATAACTAAAATGAAAGATACTGTATATTGAGGTAAGTAACAATGTAAATTATATAAGTCTTGTGCTGTATAAAGTATAAAACGAAACTTATGTCTAGATTCGTTTGTTTAAATCTGATTTCCTAAATCTATGCATCATCCACGTATTGCAGCTCTTGCACATACCTAATTCCATACCCTTCATCACTGTGTACTTTGTTTAATGTTAAACTCTTGCTCTCAGTAGCTATAATTCGTGAATTTCGGATATAATGCTGAGGTGCCACTGTGTGTTGGATGAGAGGAAGCGGGAACGAAAGCAAAGTGGAAGGCTGAAAAGAGGTGTAGGTAGGGGTTCAAAGCACAAGGGACGCTACAAAGACTTGGATAGTGCCATAGCCTCTGTACCATGGTCTTCCACTGTCTTGCAGTAGAGTTCTCTTGCTGGAGGGTACGCTCAGGCACACTATTCTATCTATTCCCTTGTTTCATGTCCTCACTGAGCTATTTCCCCGCTTGGAGTCCTTTGGGCTTGTAGCATCCTGCTCTTCCAACTAAGATTGTAGCTTAGCGAGTTATGATAATAATAACAACTATTTCATGCTTACGGTGCACCGCGTGGGATACACTGATGATCCTAAACCTAAAGACAAGGGGACGGATTTGTCATTCAGCTGCTGTAGGTATAAATGCTTATTTTATTTTTTGAAATGGTGCAATAAAGAATGTTTCTTATACTCTTGGCATTATATATGGGAAACCAAATTAAAAGTTTCATAGAGAAAATCCACTTGTTGATAACAAAATCCGAGTAGATTTACAGATTGTTTTCGATGATTGGCGTATCTATCGGGAGATAATTCATCTTTTCTTATTGAGTTGAAAACACCATTTTTAAAAATATTATTAAAAATTATCAGTTACTTTGCTTGCTTTTACTCAAAGGGTTATGTGACCACAATCCCGCTTTTTATTAAGTTACCAAAATTTCCCGTTTTTTTTTTTGTTTTTTTTTAATTTGTGAGTTTTGTCCCGCTTTGTTCCCATTTGTCCCACTTTTTGGTGCTATACTAATTCAAAACTGTCCCCATTCTAATGGAATAGTATAGATATTTTGTTTAATTTTGCCATTTCACTATCTGGTAACTTCTATCGTCTTCTCAGACTGCTACGATGCCTAATGAAGTGAATTAAAGGAATTATATAGACTGTAATATGCATAAAGTGCAGCTGCTGATGTCGGCAGAATAAAGGGACGAGAAAGTCATCGAAGGTATGATGATAGTATGTCTGTGTATATATAATATATATATATATATATATATATATATATATATATATATATATATATATATATATATATATATATATATATATAAATATTTATATATATGTATATAAATATATATATATATATATATATATATATATATATAAATATATATATATATATATATATATATATATATATATATATATATATATATATGTGTGTGTGTGTGTGTGCGTGTGTGTGTGTGTGTGTGTGTGTGTGTGTGTGTCATATGAAACGTCCCACTTTTAGAGAAAAAAAATCTGGTCACATTATCCAAGGGCCGTTTTCCTTGATATGTATCACACGAAAAACCCTTGTACCGCATACTGTACTTTCTCAAGTATATAAAGAATCATAATGCGTATTCGGCGTTAATTGTGAAATTCACGGCATCATTACATGAATAAAATAAAGTCTTTAACTCCCTGAAAGCCTTTTTATTATCGTCTCCGTATATCTAGTGTAAACTTGTTATACAATCTTGAGGTCGCATATTTGAAAGCTCTAGATAGCGTCAAGAACCTACATTTAGAGGCGTATCTTGGCTTCAGTAACTTTAAACCATCCGAAAGTATTCTCTTATCAACAAGATTTTCTTGTTGCACGATGCGTAGTAGCCTAATTCCCTTAGATATTTTGGACGTCCAACTCTGAGGACTTAATGAGTCATTTCACATATGTGAATACTTTTCTAGCTTTAATAAGCAGTCAGTGTAGTTCAATCAGTACAGGGGTAATCCTTTCTCGGGGTGGGGCACCTACTGCTAATCTTTCTCCTCTGTTTATTATGTTTTGTAACTTCTTAAGTTGCACTTTGAGAAGGTTGTAATAGACAGTTACAGTAATCAATCCTGCAATAGCACATTTAATTACAAGTTTCTTAACAAAACATTCATTCAGATATTTCTTTACAAAGCAATGTTGCAAAGGAGGTATACCGAGACACAATTTACTGTCAATTGATACACCTAGGTCACTAACTCTACCAGATATCGGGACCAGGTTGTTCTTGAGTTTATTTTGATGTCGCCCACATTTCTTAAATTGTTTTTCTTTCCTACCACCATAAACTCAGTTTTATTTTAATTTGGTTTTGGTTGTTTAATTGTCATCCATTCTGTAACGCTAATAAGAATGATGTTTAAATTTTCGACTGTATCATCGATGTCATTTATGAAGTAAAATTGTATCTTCTGCAAATATCTTGAACCTCACTCCATATCTTTGTAGAGCTTTTGAATATGAAACAGGAGTGGGCTCAGCACACTCCCATAGGGCACCCCTTTACACAACGGTTCATATAATAAACAAGATTTTCCAATTCGTCCACTAAGATCAAGAAAAATCCGGATGCTACATTTGCTCTTATCCATTATTTCCAGCAGATCATTTACAACAGAACATTTAGTTGTCTCCGTAGAATATATTTGTTTGTATGTTGACTGGTTAACCGACAACACTTAGATTCTTTCTAAGTGACCACCCAGTTGTTCAAGAATTGCATATTCTAGTACTATTGACACGAAGGATAAATTTTGAAATGGGTCGTGATAATCGAGAGCAACTTTTAGAACTGTTGTAACCACAACTACTCTCTCATGATTAAGATACTTACACTCACCAATATGAGTATTAACTAATCTTGAATTATTTCTGCAAGCCTAGAAAAGGTTTCTACGACTACTACTTTAGACTGTGGCATCAGACTGATCGCATAGTTAGCTTTCTTTGGCCCCTTAATAATCCCAATGACTTCATCGTTTGTTATATTAAATCTCATTAACCTTATTTGAACGTTAAACTCAGCAACAATCTGATTAGAATTATCTACAAAATATCGAATTATACTTTTTATTTTGTTTCTAAAGAATTTCTGCAAATTTATTAGCCAGCTGTTGGTCGCTTTACTCATCTGTGAGCGTTCTTTATTCAAATTTCCAATTTTACTATTTAAAACACGATGTAACTGACACGTTTATTGCTGCTTTTAAGATTTTTTTTTATATATAGTATTCATTTTTTCCTCCCTAGTAATTGATTGTATTGGCACTTTACGATTTTGTATTCCCTTCATGCGCTTTGCTTTTTACAAGTCTCTAATTTCCCTCTGTTAAATTTCTTTTTCTTTTACTATAAAGTCTCCCCATCGAACCAAGATAGATTGCTCTTAGCAGTTACAGTCTTTTCCATCAATAGTCACATGTTGTTAGATTATCTTTATTCACCTTATTACATGCAGCATTATAATCATGGGTTACCATGACTACAAGGAAAACTGATATGAGAAATTTATCCATAAACAAACTTGAAGAGAAATTTTATTTATTTCTTAAACCTCTTTTCTTCAGCACTATTTTTTTTTTTTTTTTTTTTAGGATACTCTGAGTTATTGGCTTTTGTACTGAAGAAATATTTAACTCCTCCTCCACATTAATATCTGAAACCATTTCTTCACTCAAAATTAAATCAAACGTATGTCCAGTCAAAATGGTTGTGCAATTAACACTATTAATCGAATGAGGTGATTCCAGTCGTTTACTAAAGGCAGTTACATTACAACTGGATGCGTCATCCATCCAAAGATTGAAATCTCTATAGATAACCAATTTCGTTGTTGCCAACTTGTCCTGTCCATCATCTCAATGAGTATACAGAACTCATAAAAAAGACATCTAATTTTGTTCTTGGAGGTTCGTAAACTACTCAATAGATGTCTAAGTTGTAAACATTTTTTTTTTTTTGGGGGGGGGGACGGGGATTGGGGTTTGAGTTGTGGTTCATGGCATATGATTTAATACATAATGGTGTTGTTTGCTCATGACTACGAAAACTCTTAAAAAACAAAAATAGGTATAATTTCACTAAACCAAAGCTTCTAATCTGTACTTATAACCCCATTGACATAATGAAAATAGAAATAAAATATTGATGGATGTTTATCTTTGGTACTTATGATACTAAATCATTTATCAGTCGATTTATCAGTACCGGAACAGATAGTCATTGTTACCAATCGGCCATTAGAACCAATATTATGTTCAAAATCACGTTAAAGTCGTCTTAATGTACTTCTTTATTTAACACATTAGTGTCCCGACGCCGATGCCATATGCCATGACAACTTGTACACTTGTTTAGCCCAAAAATAAGTTCTAGCTTGTTGGCGTCGTTGTTCAGATGCGCTCTGGAGGTTAAGAAGTGATTGGTGGTGGAATATCTGTTAGTAACCTTGTGCGCAGGTTGGACGGTGTAAGAAGAGTTGTAAATATAAGAGACTGTGTTTGTGTGGGGGCTTAGCAAGAAATACAAAAATTTCAGTGGCAAAGTAGATATAAAGACAAATAGAAATTCGTCTGACCGGATGTTTAGTTGCGCGGAGAGAAAGTTTTTGAAAATGCAAGTATAGTCAATTGAATCATGCGTGAATTAAATTAAGCTTTGTCAGAAATTGCAAATAAACCTGAAATGGTATCAAGAGGTGCAGAGTTTTTACTGTTTTGTGTTAAAAGTAGTATTTGCTGATTACTACAAGACTGTTTTTATCATTAGGAAAAAAGTGTGTGTTTTATCCATTAATTTAAACATGGTATAAGAAACTACGTTTTGGATCGTATGAACGAGAATTGAAATTTACAAGGCTTAAATATACTGTTAGATTTCGATACAAAGAAACTTTGAAGAATTTATAAAAATGGAAGTGTACAGGCGAAGCCATTTCTTCTATTCGCCGCCAGCAATTCTTAAAGTGGTCGAGATGGTAAGTGTAAAATATCGACAAAAGAAGTATAAACTGAATATACTGTAATTACCATTACACAACAATCGCCATATCGGACTGTTATCAAAATTAATCGGATTTATTTATCGCTACATTACCAGTATTCTTCTAATGAATATTGACTTATTTCCAAACACGACTGAATACAATAGATAAAGGGAGTTTATCTTTGTTGGTTTAGTAATCAAACTTCAATAGTTTCATTTTAGGGAATTTTTGTAACAACTTAAACAATTGAGATTTTTAGTAAATTAGGCCTATTTCATGAATTATGGATGAGTATTTTGTAAGTTTTAACTTCTGCCATTCGGTGTTAAGATTAATTTGGTTACTTAGTAAATTATGATTTCGTTTCGATTTTTAATCTGATATTTTTATTATGTATATGTATGTACACCTATATTAACTAAATCTTTTAAAAGTCTTTGGCAAAAACGTCTAAATAGGTTTGCTAAAGGTAATCATCTGTTCCCTAGTTTGCAATTTGGCTTTTGTAAAGGTCTAAGAGTATGTGATCCCCTTCTTACAATATCCAATGCTGTATATAAAACCCTTGATTGTGGTCAGGAAGTTCGCACGATTGGCCTTGCTTTTAGTACTGCCTTTGACCAATTTAAACAGTTGGGAGTGGGTGGGTGTTTTCTTGGCTTCTTTATTGAATTTTTAAGTAATAGATTACGAAGATTTTTTGTTGATGGTCACCTTAAAGTGTAGGAATATGATATCTGGTGTTTCTCGGGGTAGTGATCTTGGCCCATTACTCTATATACCATATACACACCTAGAAAACAAGCTTGTTGCATATGCAGAGGATGCTACTCTCTTTGCATCAATTTTCATCTCCTGGATATAGATTTGAGGTTGCTGAATCCCTTAGAGATCTAGCTAAAATTTCTGTGTGGTGTAAATTATAGAGCTTGAAGTTGAACCCTAATAAACTTGCAAGTGAGATTGTAAGTAGGTTGAGGACACTGGCTGCTCAACATCCGTATCTAGGTACTGATATTCTTTTTTTTTTTTTAACTTCTAACTCGTTTAAGATTTTAGGTGTGATTCTTGATGGCAAATTTACATCTGAGATACACGTTAGGGATCTCTCCTGGCTATTGCATTGGTAACATGTTCGCCTAGCATTCGCATGGTAGCAAATCGATCCCAGCCTGGGACCGTGAGTTTAAGCTGCATACTGGGGAGGAAACTGCTGTGGTTGAGCACTAGCTGCACCACAGGGTTGGGAGTAGGCTTTCCCCAGCTGACATTCCGGTGACCATCTATTGATGAAACTGTAACTGAAAACAGAGAAGTTTACCTTTAATTGCACAAAAATGGCATATTGATAAAGTCTTTAGATGTCGGTGAACAATCTATTCTGAAGAAGTGTTTTAATTTTTTTTTTCCTTGTTTTGAGTATGTTCTCCAGTCTGGCGTACAGCTGCTGAATCCCCTCTTAATTTGTTGGACAGGAACTGCGGTCTATTCAATTTCTTATCTAGATATTGATGTCCGGTATAGCCATTCAGTTAGTTCGTTATGCATGTTGCTTAAGATTTTTCATAATTCTGACTATCCTATGCATTCACATCTTCCTGGATCCATCTTAAGGCTCAATACTACAGTATTCTAGAAGTTTTATTCCAGCTGTGACCAAGTTGTGGAATGATCATCTTAATCAGGTAGTTGAATCAGTGGAACTTCAAAAATTCAATCTTGTACCGATTTTTTTTCTTGAAAGAGATTTTTAAGGTCGTTACTGTTCTTGAAATATTTTATTGGAATTGTTGATTACTCCTTTTAGTTTTATTTCCTTGTTTCCCAACTGGACTATTTTTCCCTGTTGGAGCCATTGCGCTTATAGCATCCTGGTTTTCCAAGTTGGGTTGAGCTTAGCTAATAATAGAAATAATAATAATGATAATGGTGATAATGATATAATCATATCATTATCATAAGTTAATCTTCAACCCTAGTTGGGAAAGCAGGATCACAGTTAGTCAAAGGAATTAGAAACTTTTTGTATGTATGCCAATTCTAAGATTATATCTAGGTACTCATTCATCATCAGACATTTGAGGAATGCTAAGCATTAGTTTAGCAGCTATTATATCCAAATTACAATTGATGTTAGAGTACAAATTTCATTTGCTAAAGGGCCACTCTTCGCACTTGACAACCCCATTTTATAAACTCTGAACAGGATTGTACAGTACTACAGTAAGTCAACTTTTAAAGAAGTATGGGTAGTCCTGTCGACACTATTTTCTCAAAATACACCTGCACCAGGAACAAATGGCTTATTTTATCCAGTTAAATTAATTCAGTTTTAATAGTGCTAATGAATATTTCATTTAGTTTTAAGACCTGGGTGTATTTCTTGACTGTAACGAGTCTTTCAATGCCCAAATTAACAATGTAGTGAAAACTACTGGTTATCATCTCGGAAACATTGCTTTTACAAAAAAGTACCCGGAAGAAAAATTCTGTAAAGAAACTAAGAAACTTGTGCTAAGCTGTGTTATTGCCAGGATTGACTACTGCAACTCCATCTATTGCAATTTACCATGTACAACTTAAGAAATTACAAAACATAATAAACAGAGGAGCAAGACTGATAAAAGTGTCCCACCTAGAGAAAGGATCAATCTTATACTAATCGATTTACACTGGCTGCGGATTAAAGCAAGAATTTAATTTAAAATATGTACAATAACCCACCAAGTCATCAGAACCGGGCGTCCAAAACACCAAAGAGAATTGCTACATATTGCGCAGCCAACAAATCGTGTTGACACTAGCATAGTTACAGATGGTTTCAAACTGTTGACAAGTAGATATATGTATAATGTAGGTTCCAGAGCCTTTAACTATGCTGCCCCAAGACTATACAGTAAGCTCCCACGAGACATCCGAATGATTGAAGATATTAAGGCTTTCAAGAGGAAACTGGAGACTTTCTTATTCTGTGAGTTGTTTGGCAGTGACGATTTAACAGTAAATGAGCAATTAGTGATATGAAATGATGAATACTGTGAACGAACAAGGTAAAACGACAGCGGAAGTCCTGTAGAGAGAGGGGTTCCCCTGTTGTATGGGACCGGAAAAGCAGCCGTCAAACTAAGTAATAAACTCTGCTCATCTGCTTCTCTTGTGCCGAATGCTTGATGCAGGACTCCCAATATTTGTTTTTCTTATACAATTCTTTAAATATTGCATTTGATATTTAAAGTTCATGTCAATTATCAAATTCATACTCCTGACATTCCAGTTTCCATGTGGAAGACTTTTATTCACAGCTCTCCCAATATGAAGTAGAAGGTTATTTATACAATAAGCTTGGGGCTGCATATTTGAAGGCTCTAGAACACACGGACAAATTACACCTCGACTTCAAAAACAAAAAATCAGTGACTGGTTTAATTTCTACTAGTTTTTTAGCCATTTGATGTACAGCGACTCCGGAGAGAGTTGGGGGAGGCTAGTGAAGGTTAGTGAGTGAGTGCCCTCAGTGCAGTATGGCCATCCCTTAACTTAAACGGCTTAAAGTGCTTTGTCTCTGCAGCACATTTGACCCGTAATTGCACCCACTTTTTAGCCATTTACCATACCCTTGTTCCTATTTCATTCCAATTTGCTGTCTAATCTCATTCAAATTTTACCCCTTTGCAATTACGGGGTTTCATAATTGTTGTACACGGGGACTAAGTCACTGGGCATGTTTTAAACTATATTGGAAAATCATTTCCTCTTATACATTTTGAATTATATGGCTCGGTACTGGGTCATGGGAGGTCATTCATGGTCGAGGTGATCTAGCACATTGTGTATACCATTATTATGCACGTGTTGTATTAACAAACTATTGTTTGATTCAAGAGATTCTTGAAATTATTATTATTATTATTATTATTATTGCCTGCTAAGCTACAACCCTAGTTGGAAAAACAGGATACTATAAGCCCAAGGGCCCCAACGGGGAAAATAGCTGTGTGAGAAAAAGAAATAACGATAAATAAATAAACTACAACAAAAGTAATAAACAATTAATATAAATTATTCTAAGAACAGTAACAACATTAAAATAAATCTTTCATCCATACAGTATAAAAAGAATATAAAAAGCAAAAGGAAGAGAAATAAGATAGAATTGTGTTCTAGTGTACCCACAGGCAAGAGAACTCTACCCCAAGACAGCCGAAGACAGAGGCTATGGCACTTGAGAACAGAGTTTTAATTTTGTAGTGTCCATCTCCTAGAAGAGCTGCTTACCATAGTTAAAGTCTCTCTTCTGCCCTTACCAAAAGGGAAGTAGCCACTGAACAATTACAGTGCATTAGTTAACCTCTTGAATGAAGAAGAATTGTTTGGGAATCTCAGTGTTGTCAAGTGTATAAGGACAGAGGAGAATGTGGAAAGAATAGCCCAGACTATTCGGTGTACAGTATATGTAGGCAAAGATAAAAGGAACCGTAACCAGAGAGATGGATCCAATGTAGTACTGACTGGCCAGGCAAAGTACCCAATAACTCGCTCCTTCTATTAACGTGCTTTTCCCCATTTTTGTATGGGGTAAACACGGTTGCCTTTTTTTTTCTTTTTTTTAAGGACTTGCTTTGGGTATCTCCAAGGCAAGGCCTCTATATTGGCCTTGGGTATCTCTAGCGGTAGTATCTAAATAGTTGGTTAGTTCCCTTGCCAAACTGCTACCTACTAAAATAACGCCTTATAATCACGCACGAACAATCTTATTTGAGCATGTACACGCTCTCACCCTTTTCATGAAATCCTGGTCTTGTCCTCAATTTCATTTTTCTTCATAAATATAATTACTGGATTTTATTATCTTGGGAATTAGCCTATAATCAAACCTCTTATCACGTCGAGAAAGGTTATCAGGAATTATTAAGCACACTATAGAATTGTGTACTAATCTATTTCAAAAGCTATATGATGTTGAATTTAACTCTTCAAATAATGATCTTGTATATCTATCAACGTTTGTTCACAGTGTTTAATTTTCATCAATCAGAGGATGGTT
This sequence comes from Palaemon carinicauda, assembly GCF_036898095.1. Classification (NCBI taxonomy): domain Eukaryota; kingdom Metazoa; phylum Arthropoda; class Malacostraca; order Decapoda; family Palaemonidae; genus Palaemon; species Palaemon carinicauda. The sequence continues at coordinate 32,033,619 of NC_090745.1, forward strand.
TGGTTTGTGGCATTTGCAATTTTGCGCCCCACTATTCGGTGCAGAAGGATCAAAGGAAAGTTCAAAGAACACAGAATGAACGACACAGTAGTTATTAATATTATATAGATTTTTAACTTTGCCGAGTGTTTGTGTAATCTTTATTTCACGCAACATGATGTTTTTGCAAAACTATTTTTTTTACAAGCACTTCTTCAGATATATTTTCTAATTACAAAAGCTTCCATCGGCTTTACTAACACTTGTACCGTCTGTCATTTAAAGTCTTGTATATAAATTCTATCCATCTTCTCAAACTTCTCACATAAGACACCATAGACACTTTTCTGTATCCAATCCAGATTTTCCTATAAAAAGACATAATTCAGTTCTCTCTACGATCACCGGATTCCGAAATAGAAGAATAGGTGCACTGTAGACATTTCTTAGGGTCTGAAGTTTTCTTCGGCCACTATAGCTGCTCTTTTATGTTTTACTCTACTCCCATTGCCAATTCATTTCATCTTGCTGCCCAACTTCTGTAACTTCCACTTTATATTGTATGCTAACTACAGAGTCAGGATTAATAGACCTATAGTTGTACTTGGTCGCTGATGGCCTCGCCGACCCCAGCGCTGGGTTTATGTAGCATTCTAAAACCAGGCTGACACTTGCTCGAATTTTTGGCACGCATTGTCACGACTAGAGTCGGGAACTGGCGTGAACTGGTGTGAAGTGTTCGTAAACCCGTCGTGACATCGTAGCATGTCGTGACGAGAATTTTGCAATGTTCAAAATTTTGGTCACGACAAAATTTCGTGACCGGGTCGTGAACTATGCGCCAACTGTTCGTGAACTCGTCGGGACGATGCGGGAAGTGCGCTAACTATGCGTGAACTCGTCGTGCCAGTTCGTGTCAATGTAGACAGGTCAGCTGTGATTCTGAGGTAATTTTTTTCTTTTATCTTCCAGTTCGTGCCACAAAATGTCACGAATTGCCACGACAAATTCATGGCAAAAAGTCGTGCAAGTGTCAGGGTACCTTAAGCCTCCTCCCACCGAAGAAGGCGCACACGGACAACCTTTTTGTGGTATCATTATTGATGTTTTGCAATTCTTTTATTATGGGACCAGATGCACAAAATTTCAATAGATCTTTAAATAAAATCTGATCAGGCCGAGCTACTGTTGCAACCTCTTTCAGTAGTCGCCTATTGTTGAGTAATGTAGGTTCGGTCACTGGCCACTTATTTCTTATTCTATGATGGACATTCCTTAAACATTTCCCCATTCTTACTCAACCTGGCAAGCCACTGATAGACTATCCGCCTGGTTTAGTTGTCGCTTACGTAATTTTATCAAGTTATCATTATCTCCATTCATAAATCATTTAGATTCACCTAGAATATTTACACCTAATAAGTTTGTCTAATGACAAGCTAATAAATTTTCTTATAAACAGCATCTTTCCATCCCCTTTTTTGATTGTAAGATTCACTTTCCCTTTATTTATTGATTTCATTTCCCTCCAGTATAGTTTGATCCTTACTCTTTTAAGTACCTTCTACTGTTTACAGTACACTCAAATTTGTAACATGCCCCAATCCTTCCTCGTGCCAAATTTTATTCCTGAGCAAATAAATATTTATTTTGCTGTAAAAATAAACTTCACTCATTATTTTCCCCATGTCACATTCTTTAAATTCATATTCTACCGTGCACTGTTTTTCTGCAATTCATTGCATGCAAACACCCTATTTTAATGGTTTCAGTCATTCTTGACGTTTCTGTGCTGCTTTGTTTTATTCTTTAAGCTTCTTAAATATGCCATCTTCACCCTTCGTTTTATTTTTACTTATCTACAATTAACTTTTTTTTATCAAATTAATTTATAGCTATATTTTGAACCTTCTCCAGATATTTTTCTTTGATCTCTTAATGGATACCTTCAGCCACTAATCACTTTCATTTTATCAAGTAAATCTTGATACATAGCCTACTCTGTTCTTGAACATGCTAATAAGTTAATCTTATGATAGTCGTTATTGAAAAAAAATATATATTTATGTTAAATGTGACCAAAGTATTAATTCAAGGAATTATTCTTTGAAAACACACCTAAATCCAGTAATTAATCTTCTGTGGGAATACATACACACGAGTTAGCACTGTTGCGTTTAATCCAGGCACTTGAAACAATAATCATATCAACTTAGCTTTGTGTTCAAATTGTGTATAACTGTAATCGGTTGTTCAAATGCAACCAGAGAAATTTAGTCTTTCATTGTCACCCATTTCCATTAATGGATATTATACTTTTGTTTATTTGGGGCGAAGGGACCCACTCAAATGTAGATGTTATACCCTTACTAGTATTTTGGGGAGGGATCCATTCAAATTAACCCACAACGCTTAACTTTACTATTTTGCTATTTCATTTTGTCTTTGGTACAAGGAACTGTCATTCCTTTGCTCTAAAGTTGTTCCTTAGATTTTTTTTCTTTTTCTTTTTTGACGCGAGATTTTTTTCTTTTCACCCGGATTTTGTGAATCTATATTCAGAAGGAAGCTAACGTTGTGAATCTTAAACGTTCAAACTTTATTCAAATGCTAGATATTAGACAAAATAAAGTGGACTATTGTACAGCATTAAACAGTGGTGACAATGTGCAGTTAATTACACATCATACATCATTACTCTTTTGTAACTACTCTTGATGTTGAGACATGGCGTAGCATTGTTATAATTTTAACAAATTAATCTTCTTGAGTATATAAACAACCTTCAAACATTACAGTAAAGGAAGTTGAATTTTTTTTTCTCTTTCAGGTAGCACTGGTGACTTCCTTGATACTGTTTTTGGTGGACAATAAATGCTACAATGATCTTAATTTCATTGTAGTTTTCGTCTTGCCATGTGTGGCTTGCTCTTTGGCAACACTCATCTCTTACATTACAGCTGTTATTGTGCTCATTAGTAGAAGAAACCCGCTTACAACTCCTGCCTGGGTCAAAGGGGTAAGTTTTGCGTTAAACGTTAGTCAGCTGGACAGAAAGTGATAGTTCACATCATTTACATTGCTTGAATTAGCATTTTTGTGTAAAGTCACACTGATGTTACAGTAAGCTTACTCGAGATATTGCATACACTGTACTATAAACCCATATTTGATTGGGTAGGTATTAAGATATTCAAATTAGTTTTTATAAGATGTCTCTTTTGTATGAATAGATGTTTAGCTGGGAAGTGTATCTCAAATTTTGTTAGAATAACCAGGTAGTTTACATTGGTTTAGAAATCATCAAAAAAATTGTCATCTATTACTTTTATAGCTGATCACTGCATGGATAATCTCTCAATTCTTAGAGAGCTTCAGTTATCGCATGTAAGCAACAATTTACATAAAAACTTTTATGGGTAAATGTTGTTGTTTGCACGATTGAAAATTAAAGTTCAGGATCACAGATCAACAGAATGATAAATTTTATTTTATTGGTCGAGTTTGTTAGATGATCATGTCAGTCGGCAAGGGTTTGTGAATGGACACTTGAACATAATTTACCACCAGATCATGAATATTTGCTCTTTAACAACTGTATTAAAGGTTTGAATATCCCAAAGATATGGAGAAGAACAAGAGCTGTGGCCCTATTAAAGCCTGGAAAAGATCCAGAGAGTAGATATAGCTACTGTCCCATTTTCCTCTTGTGTATCCTCTACAAATTATATGAACGAATGATAATAGCCTGCACACGCCCTACAGGCTACAGTACAGGGGAGCAACCAGGACCCACAGGGAACAGCTATCACCAGACCAATGTGGATTCCGACCAGGGCGATCATGCAATAGTTAAATATTGAACCTCCCCAATATATCAAGGATGGTTTTGAGGCTAGTTTTTGCGAATCTGCATATGATACAGTAAATCACAGAATGCTTCTCCTAAAGCTGGCCAAAGATATTCATAGAAAGACTGTGAAGATCATACAACTATTGCTCACAAACCAATCCTTCTTTATTCATGGCTGAGGTTACTTTTTAACATCTATAAAAGTGTACCAGCCAGAGGTTGATAACATCCGAAGGTTTATATATATATATATATATATATATATATATATATATATATATATATATATATATATATATATATATATATATATATATATATGTATATATATGTATATATATGTATATATATGTATATATATATATATATATATATATATATATATATATATATATATATAGAGACAACTTGTGTATCACCACACAAGCACACGCATTTGAAACTATCGGAAAGTTACTTAATGCCTATTCTGGAAAGATGATGATAGAGTATTTCACCTAAATAAACACCAGGCAGAAAGAAAATTAAACATCTTCTGGAATAACGAGAACCTTGGGCATGCTGACTTTCCTATATATCTGGGAGCCACATTAGTCCGAACCCTGTCTTTTGCGGAACGTGTAAGGAAACTCAAGTCAAAAGTTGCAGCGGCAAAAATCTACCAGGAAAACTTGCTGACTCTAACTGGGGAACAGATCCGAAGACACTGAGAACAGCAGCTAAGCTACTCTGCTGCTGTATATTACTCAGCAGCATTGGCCTGATCAAGCCACGCTCCCAAAATAGATTCTGAGCTTAACAGCACAAGTAGAATAATAACTGGCACCTTGAAACCAGCGCCACTTCCCGCACCCTACAGACTGACGGGCATTGCACAATTCATGCCAAGACACAGATGCATAGTCTTTGGTTATGGGATATCAGCAAGAAGACTTGAAGTCCAGAAAGAGCTTCATGACCATTCATAGTTTAGATCCTGATCAGTCAGCTCAACATATGCTCGAAAAATGGAGAGAATGGTACCACTACCCACTAAATGCTGCCACCCAGAGCCTAAATGAAGAACAATAAAGTGGAACAACCCTCTCAAGAAAAGACTGGGTAGTATTAAATAGAGCAAGAACCGGAGTGTGTAAGACTGGCTATAACACACATTAATGAGAACTCTCATCCACAGTGAGTGCACTCCAGTGCAAACAATGCAAAACATCATTCCTGATTGTGAAGTGGGACCCATGTGTGCAGATCAAGACCTCTTGAACACCAATGAAGCAGCCAAATAATTGATCTAGCACTGGCGTGACAAGATAGGATGATGACCACTATGTTTGTATAATTTTTTTCTAGAGTTAGAGAGTCTCATAATATACCTAGCCTTGAACCACTTTCAGAAAATTTCCAAGGACAAGATGGATAAATGGATTTATTGGATTTGGGCCATTTAGCTTGACACTGGGGCTAGGGAGGTGCTACTTAGGGAAAACATTACTACTGCATTAGGACTAAAGTTGAAAGATGGAAGAAAGGAAGAGGTAAAGTTGAAGGCTAAAAGGCAATTAAGTTGTCAAGATTATATGTTTATACATCGTGCCTTGATGAAATGGACTTAAATTATAAGTGATTAAATTCGGCACTAGGAACCTGAAGGTCATTCAGTACCCATTTGCAACTGGGGAAAACTCAAAGTTGCATTGTGAAGTGAAAATTAAGCAGTTGTAGATAGATAACAGCAAGGTGACAGAGAGGTATAGCAGCTAGGGATAAAAGTAAAATCATATAAAGCACCACTGGAGATGTACTGACTGCATTACTCCCGTATGGGATCATGTTCTTGGCACTTGTGGAATTCTTGTCACTTAATTAAGGGACCATGAAATTTGCAGGCAAGACCAGTGCTCTGGGACTTTCCAAGGTTTTCATTTCTTGAGTATAAATGCAAGCAACTATTTAAGATTCACCATACAGGGTATCAATTACTTTTTTTTTTTAATGTTAATTCTAATGTTTATATGACTGTAAAAATGTAAGGAAACAATTGGTTAAAAAAAAGTCTATCCACTAGATCATGTAACTGAAATGCAAAGAAAAAAAAAAACATTTCTTGGGAATATGATATTGAAATATTAATTGAATATCAGTAAACCAATTAACATGACTCGCTATGGAATGAGCACGAAGATATCTGCTAATACAGTATCATAGAAAATACATAACCCAGTAATCCATAGGAATATAGATTTTTCTGAGCTTATAGAAATTTTTGGTCTTCATTTTTTCCTCCTCGGTAAGAAAGTGGTAAAAATATTGGATACATTTTCTTTGCAGGGACCTTTGCTTGAAATTATTTACTGAAGCACTAATAATAATACTTCTACAGGTTTTGTATTGAACATATTACTTCAAGTTCAACTGTATCTGCCAATCCATATTACTTAGTAAATATTTTGGTACATTAGTAGATTTTTATGTACTCTTACTTTTACTTTTTTAAATGTTACTAACTAGAAATTTTTATTCTAATCCATATTGTGACTTTAGGCTCATGTGTAATGGTATTAATCTTCGTTGTAGCATTAAAGACATTGTGCAAAATTGCAAATGAGATCAAACCTTAAAGAATTTAGATAATGTCTATACTTTATCACTAAGATGATGTAATTAAGAGAATCCTAGGTAATAAGGTCCTTTGTACTTACCTGATGTACAACATAAACTAATTTCTTGGTTATTATTTTTTTGTATTAACTTTACTTTTGTGTAAAATTTAGGTCATGTAATCTAAGAAAGCTCTTTAAAAGAGCTTCTATTTTTATAGTTTTAAGTTTTCATGTCAGAATCCAGTTGCATATTTAAGTATTTTGGAAAAAGCATTTATCTTACTGTGACTATTTAGTTTATGAATACATATCTGGTGAGGGGATTGTTTGGCAGCAATATGAAGGTGACCCTAGTCCGTTGGTTTCCTTACCACTCCTCAGACTTCACCCAAAAATTTGACACGTATTATGGATTGAATGGTAAAATTGTCCCTTAATTCTAAAATTGTAATTCTTATCTTCTGTTTCCAATGACATTTAATTTCAGTATGCTGTAATTTGACACGTATTATGGATTGAATGGTAAAATTGTCCCTTAATTCTAAAATTGTAATTCTTATCTTCTGTTTCCAATGACATTTAATTTCAGTATGCTGTAATGCCCTTTATCTTTCAGGATATTTCCTTCAGTGTAGCAGCACTAGTGTTAATGCTTGTAGGGTCCATAATCACACTCACAAGAGAGGAGTGTGTCAACAATTCTATTACAGTTGCTGCTCTTGTAAGTATAATGTCAATTTAAAGCAGTTTATAAAACCATATGTAAGTTTGTTGAATATTCAAGAGGGGTTGCACTAAAATATCTCTAGCAAGTTTTTAAATTTACACTTTCATCCTTGTGTAGTTTATTGGCAGTATTTGATTCAACAGCTCTACATTTATAGTCATTAAATCATGGCTGACTGGAGGTGGGGTCAGGGATTGGGTAGATCCTATGAAGAGAATAAGAAATTTTTGAAGGAGTAAATAGGGCAAAAAAGGGTGGATCGATAAGTGAAGAGACAGTGAAAGATGAAAATGGAAGGCTATTAGGAGATGAGGCGAGAAAAGGTGGGCTGAATATTTTGAAAGGTTGCTTATTATTATTATTATTATTATTATTATTATTATTATTATTTATTAAGGTTGATTTACATCAGGGATCTCCACTTAGCCCTTTCCTCTTTGATATTGTAATGGAAGTGATGACAGAGAACGTGGGGGATGAGGCACCATGGTCGATGATGTATGCAGAAAATGTGGTGCTACGGTTGAGAAAAAGGAGCAGTTGGAGCAGAAACTGGAGGCACGAAGAAGGCTTTGTGACATAGAGGATTGAAAATAAATTTAAGATAGAATACTTGCAACTTGGTACACAATTAAATGATGGGAACATCATGATGTTGAATGGAGAAAGCATCAAGAGTGGATACATTCAAATATTTGGAATCTTTGGTGGATAAAACGAAGTGGGGAAGGAGAGATCACGTACAGGATACACCCTTGATGGAAAAAAAACTGGTGTGTGTCCCGTGTATTGTATGACATTAAAGTCCTAGTAAAAATCAAGGTAATGGTATATAGCATAGCCATGAGACCAGCAGTGCGGTAGGGCATAGAACCTCTCCCAGTCAAGAGGACATATGAAAGTAGATTGATTGAAGCAGAGATTTAGACGTTACGCTGGATATGTGGAGTGGCGAGGAAGGATAGACTGAGAAATGAATATATCAGAGGTATGACAAGGGTTACAGAAGCTTCACAAAATGCGCATGAAGCAAGATTGGACAAGTGATGAGTATGTTGGCTGCAGAGTGATGAAGATGGAGGTTCCGGGAAGGCAACAGAGGGGAAGACCAAAAAGAGGTGGAGGGACTGCACTATGAAGGATGTGCGGGAAAAAATGGGGATAATAACATATATGACGTAGAATTGGAGAAGACTTGCCAAAAACAGCAGCCTCATATAAATGTGCTAATAATGCTTAAAGAATATTATTTTTATTATTATCATCTCTAGCTAAGCTTCAACCCTAGTTGGAAAAGCACGATGATAGAAGCCCTAATAAGGAAAAAGTAACCCAGTGAGAAAAGGAAATAAACTACAAGAGGCATGATAAACTATTAGAATAAAAAATTTTGAGAACGGTAATAACATTAAAAACATCTTTCATATATAAACTATAGATAGAATTATGTTAGCCTGTTCAACATGAAAGTATTTGCCGCAAGTTTGAACTTTTAAAGTTTCACCGATTCAACTACCTGATTAGAAAGATCATTCCACAACTTGGTCACAACTGTGATAAAACTAGAATACTGTGCAATATTGAGCCTCGTGATGGAGAAGACAGCTGTAATTGCTGTTGTAGGTGTTGAGGTGCTAGTGATGGGAAATGAGAATGAGAGAGAGGTTACAAGAGAGGAAGTGAAGAGAGCACTAGAGAAAACGAGTGAAGAAAAAGCACGTGGTATAAGTGGTATGAGGGCTGATATGTTAAGGAAGGGGGTATGACTGCGCTGAAATGGTTGGTGAGATCATTTAATATGTGGTCTAGGTGTGCGTGTATTGTTCCACTATACAAAGGTAAAGGAAATGTGCATAAGTGTTTTAATTCTAGGGGTATTAGTTTATTGTGTAGCTGGAAAAGTGTATGATAGCGTTAATTATTAGAATTAAGGATAAAATTGAGGATGCAATCTTTTGAGGTGTATGGTGGCTTTAGAAGAGGTAGGGAATATATAGATCAGATCATTTTAGTAAGGCAGATATGTGAGGAGTATTTAGCAAAAGACAAGCAGGTATATTTTGCATTTGCGGATCTGGAGAAAGCTTATATAGTTATGTGATATGCTGTGCAATGTGATGAGATTAAGTGGAATTGGTGGAAGGTTGTTGCATGCAATGAAAAGTTTATATATAGGGAGTAAAGCCTGTGTTAGGATAGGGAATGAAGTTAATGAGTGGTTTGTACTGAGAGTGAGCTGAGACAAGGATGTGTGGTGTCACCATAGTTGTTCAATTTGTTTGTTGATGGAGTTGTAAGAGAGGGGAATGCTCGAGTGCTGCAACTGATATATGAGTGATCATGGGTGGGATGTGAGTCAGTTGCTGTTTGCGGTTGATACTGTATTGATTGCAAATTCGGAAAAGCTGTGTCGATTAGTGACAGTTTGGAAGGGTATGTGAGAGAAGGAAGTTGCAAGTTAATATCAGTAAGAGTAAGATTATGGAGTGAACAAGAAGGGAGGGTGGTGCTAGATTGAATGTAATGTTGAATAGAGAGTTACTTGAGAACGTAGATCAGTTTACTTACTTGGGTTCTGTTGTTGCTATAAATGGTAGAGTGGAAGTTGATGTCAGTCAGAAAGTGAATGAAGGATGTAAAGTGTTCAGGCAGTGAAGGAACTGGGAAAGAATAGAGAGTTAGGAAGGAATGTAAAGAGTTCATGAGAAAGTGATTGTTCCAATTGTGATGTATGGATTGGAGTTGTTGGTAATGAAAGAGACTGAGAGACAAAAATTGAATGTGTTCGGGATGAAGTGTCTGAGGAGTGTGGTTGGTTTATCGCTATTGGATAGGGTTAAGAACGAAGTAGCAAGAGTGAGAACGGGTGAAAAGTATGAATTAGCAGTTAGAGTGGATATGAATGTGCTGAGGTGATTTGGCCATGTATAGAGAAGATGGTCTACTGAAGGAGGTGATGATTCAAGGATTGAGAGGGGAAATGCTAGAGAAAGCCCAAGATTTGGGTGGATGGATGGAGAGAAAAAAAATCCTAGGTGACATGAGGTTAGATGAGAGAGAGACAAAAGAGCATGTTAAGAGTTAGGAATAGAAATAGAAGACTAGCGATCGTGACACAGCTTGCTGCTACCTTGGGTCATAAGGTGACCGCTTTGAGGTAGCGACAGTAGGAAAGTCGGCGCATGAAGCTTCATTTGTGGTGGAAGATGGGGATAGGGTGGGCTGTTATACACTAGAAGTACCTACTTAACTCGGCTGAGTACCTCGTCAGGCAAAGAGGAACAAAAAGGAAAACTCCACCCTTTGTTCTTATTTTATGTTTGCTAACCCCCCCCCCCAGAATTGGGGCAAGTGCCATGGTAGATAGATAGAAGACATATTTATTAGTATTCCTCCTCAGGCAAATCGTTATTTAAACACCAGCACTTGGGTTATAGCTTAGTAACTTAGGCCTCTCATTACCTAGCTCGGAGAGAAAATGTATAGAAATCACATTTGGTGTCTTTTATAGCGATATTTATCTGGTAATCTGGTGTTATTTTTCATTAGATTAACATTATTTTTTTCCCCAAATTATTTTACCTTGTCTTTAACTGGATATGGCTACCTTGATTATTTAATCTGTTTAGCAGCATGTGAAAAAATAGAATTGATGAATAGTGTATGATTCCTGGAAGACTCTAGAGGATATACTGTTGTATATTTGATGTCATAATTTCAAGTCATTTTTGATGGCTCATATATTTAGAGGTTGCTATTACAATCTTCTATTACATGCCCAATGTCATTTTTGCATTAATAGTAGCTATGGAGTTTTTTTATCATCTTGTTAACCTATGTCAAGCCTGCACTGTATACAGATACACTAATATTGACAAGAGGAAAATTTTTTTGAAATGCTGTCGAGGGTCACCCAGAAACAGGTTCGTGACTGGACAACCTCTCTTCTATCCGTATAGACTATCTTGGAATCCAAGAGTTTCTTTCCTTGTTGGAAATTGAACTTATATTTATCTACTCCATATTTCTCCAGCCAAAAGCACTTCAGCAGTTCTACATTTCAATAACTCTGGTGGTTTTGTAGTCAGTCCAAAATTTAAAATGTTCTATGATCTCATCTTCTGTCAACGCTATTTCGTCAACAAATACATTGTCAATACAAGAGTTAGAGTAGATTGCATTTATGAAGTACTTCCATGTAGCCTGACACTATAGCCTGTGAGGCAATTCATCACCAAAGTGTAAGTGACTGTGCTACAGGACATAAATTTATTGGAGAGCAGATAGTGGCTACCAATAGGTCAAAGAATAGTTGCCTTTCTGATGTGTGGAAGGCTAAAGGCTGTGTATAGTGACAATTGAAGACCACAAATGTGGGCATAATAGGATTGTTGGAATGTAATGAAACTTGTGAATTAATCACAATGATTTTTTAAAGGAAGTTTAATAACCATAATCACATAATAATTTTTTTTTTTTTTTTTTCATTTTAGGCTTTAGGTTTCATATGCGTGATTCTTTTTGCCATAAGCGGAGCAGTTACGTATTTGGTTTTAGTTCGTCACCAGCAAGAGATGAAGGAGACTCAGAGAGCTCAGCTGAATGCTAGAAGAGCAACAGTGAGTGCATTAGCATAGGTGAAGGTCCGAACATTAATATAAGAGTTTGAAGTGAAGAAGACTCCTCTGTGGTCTCGTACTAACCTTGAAGGTATAGTATTCATATAAAAAAGGAACTGAAAGACATTTTAAGCATACATTAATAGATTTAGTTATAATAAATTAATTTCACAAGAATCTGAGGTCCTATTAAGAAAGCTTGCTTTTTTTTTTTTTACAGTTAAGTAAAATGCTGTAACAGGGTGATAATTTGTGCTCTATTGCGTGTAAAAGATTTCCAGTACAGTAATACCTTGAATTCAATATGTATTAATATGGGTTTAATTAAGAAAATCCTGCCTGGCAAGAATGTAAATTGGCACAGAACTTAAAATACGGTGCTGTTGTTTTTCGTCAAACTGGTTGTGGTTTTTCTTCACTTTTATTGGAAAATCTAAATCTTCTCTTTGTAGCTATAATGTACCATAATATTTTGATATTTTAAAGGTAAAGCTCTTTAGCTGTAGGCTGCTGTAGTTAAATGAAAGTCCTGCAAATGATTGCATATAATGAAGAAATTAAGTTCATAAGATGAAAATTCAAAATTGATATTAAGTCATGCTTATTAATTCAGTTAATTTTACCATTGCAGTGTGACATATGCTTATATTTTTTGTATTGTTTAAGATTGATTTTTCAATATTTATGCATGAAATTCAATATAAATCTTAGCTCTGCATAGAATATTTCAACCGTAGCAGTGAAATACCTTATATATTTTGTGGTTCTTTACAAAATTGTATATCTATAAATTCTGGAAAACTACCTTCTATATTTTTTTTTAGGTGCTCAAGGGTAATTTCAGCTCAATTTTACATACTCATAAGGCATCACTAGTTTCCATTTTCATTTAGGATTAACTCCTTTATTGTAACCTAGTTATTCATAGAAGTATTGTCATGATATACTTTAATAGTTATTTTCTGTAGAGAGATTTTAAAATCAAACCTTTTATTCTTAGTTCATTGTCAAATCAATTTTGAGTAAATCTAGAGAAATGTGATATTGCTGAAAATTTAATAGGTTATCTTATAGTTAAGTTCATTTTTAGTATAGTAATGCATCTGTAATTTGTTGTAAATATATATGTATCTTATGTATTTCTAATATGAATTCTTATCATACTTTTCGATATTATTTGTTATGTATTCACTTATGTTACTTGAATAATAAAAAATATTCAAAATATTTTGAATTACTATAAGTAAACTATTTCCAAGTATCTATCATATATTTTACATTTGATTCTGCACCGTGAACACTAAGGTTCTTTGTAACATCCTTTTTGCCAGTGTATTAAGTTGTACCATTTACTTCAAATTGGCTCCCTTTAGCCTCTTCCGCCTTGCTATACATCTTCAACATTGGTTTTCACTTGTCATTCCAGAACAATTCCTTTAAATGTGACAGTGGTTTATTAACCTAATTTTTACTGTATAAAATAACAGATTACTGTACTTGTCTTTATGACTTTCTTCCATGGTGAAGTCATAATATGGAAAATATTTGCTAAATAGATTAAAAAACTTCTTTATCCCAAGAGTAGACAATCCTTTTGTCCTTTGAAATATGGAAAGTCTTCACTGAATTCATTAACGGGGTAGTTAATGATAGGTATGCATAGCCCCCTTTCCACTTGTTGGAGAGACTTCACTCTCACTCAAGTCTTTGAATAATGAGTAACTGTTGCGGACTTGCGACCTTACCACAAGTGAATGTTGGCTGTTGACAATGGATGAGATGCTAGATTTTCGTACTTGCTTGGGAAAGGGTGGTGGCAGCAACCAGTTCATGGTTCAACTAGCTGTAGATCCACACTCTCTCAGCATTTTATGTAGGGGACATGATTGTTTACCTCATGCCTATGTGCCGAGTGCAGATCATGGCCTCCTGTGCAGTGACAAACTTAAGCTTTGAAGAGAAAGAGTGCTATGCTTTCTACAGGGTCAGTTTTTGCAATGCCCAAGACTACACTGAAGAAGTCTTTTCACCTCATTCGTTCCAGTTACAAGTGCATAAGCTACTGCAGCTTCTGTGCATATGCCCTTAGATCAGTCCCTGGGGAGTATGCGGCATGATCAAGGTGGTCTGGAATCTGCATTGGCTGGTTTTTCTTGTTTGATGGTGTGGAGTTCTCCAATGATAGCTGCACGCCAAAGGAGGTTGGAAGCTCTTCTGTTGCTGCACAGAAGGCAGCAGACAAAATTTGACCTCTTCCTTAGGAATAGTAGGTAAGCCCTCTGTATTTTTTGAAGGAGCTGGCTCACGAGGCTGGTGGCTGAGGTTTCCCCCAGCTACCCTGGTAACAAGACGGGGCAGAGGTCACCTAATATCAGTAGTTTGTTGAAGGAGTTTGAGCACCCTCCCTCATTTTTCCTACCTGGATGGTGGATTGCTGCTCCATTCTCTGATTGCAGTACTTTGATAGCCCTTGTTGAGAAGATGGTATCAATTGCAGTTCTCATTATGTGCAGCTAATGGCCACAGGCTGGCGGTGGAAGGCCTGATACCCTGGGGACGGGGACAATGCCACCTCATCACCCTGATTAGCAGAGGGAAGAGTACAACTGTATGGGTTACTCCTATGAATGTTGTAATCAGAGCCAGAGATTCTAAATCCACTGTTGTTAGCCTCCCTGGTGTGTTATCAGGCCCGATAACATTGCTGGGTCTGTCATTGGGTCAGAACAACTCTCGAGAGATTGGTATGAGGGTACTAAGGATTTGTCTGCCCTAAAGTACTGCATCTTTGCCCTGTATGGACAGCAGACAGCAATCTGGAGTCAGTGGTCCTTTGTTGACATTCTTGCTTTCATTTGCGAGTGCATTGGACTAATAGAGGCAAAATTGGCTCCATCTTCAAGAAGAACTTTGGTTATTGACTGGCCCTTTGGTGCCCCTCAATGGTTGAAACACTCTGTAGGTGCTCTGGCCAGATCTGGCTACTTTGTCCCTGGATTGAATTAACGATCAGATCTGTGGATCTGAAAACACTCTTGCTTTCAGTTAATCAAACAGGACCTTGTCCTCAGCACTCTTGAGGCAGGAAATGTTCTGTGTTGATCCCTCAGTGTACGCACTAACAAGAGGGGACTCCTTGGACAGACTCGGGTCAAAAGTCATACTCTTCGCAGCCATGGAATCTTCTGCCCTGGCCTCCCTATTCTGTCTTGTGGCTTGACCAGTGGTCGTAGGCCGTGACATACTTAGCGAAGTAAACGTTTTTATCAATCCTGGAGTCTTTGGAGAAGTAAAAGTCTTGGTGTTGTCTGGTTGAAAGGTAGTGACCTTCCAAGCAAGCCAGACTGTGAACCGGTGGGCCAAGTGGGTTTTGAAGCAGGATACATTTGAGTCTTAATTCTCAAGAGTTGGTTCTTGGGTAGCCACCCATTCAGATACTATTGCTAGAGAGAAATCGGGTCCTTTGACCGGCCAGACAGTACTACATCGGATCCTTCTCTTTGATTACGTGTTATTTTCCTTTTGTCTACATATACATCGAATGGTCTAGTCTATTCTTTGCATATTCTCCTGTCCTCATACACCTGACAACATGGAGATTGCTGAACAATTCATCTGCAATTGTTCAGTGGTTACTTTCCTCTTGGTAAGGGTAGAAGAGAGACCTTAGCTAAAGTAAGGAGCTCTTCTAGAAGGACACTACAAAATTAACCCATTGTTCACTACCCTTGGATAGTGCCATAACTTCTATCATGATCTTCCACAGTCTTGAGGTAGAGTTATCTTGCTTGAGGGTACAATCAGGCACACTATTCTATCTTATTTCCCTTCTTCTTGTTTTTTTAAAGTTTATAAATGGAAGATTTATTTCAATGTTACAGTTCTTAAAATGTTTTAATTGTTCATTACTTTTCTTATTTATTTATTTCCTTATTTCCTTTTCTCTGGGCTATTTTCCCCGTTGGAGTCCTTCCTTGATCTTATCGTGTCCTGCTTTTCCAACTAGGGTTGTAGCTTAACAAGTACAGTAATAATAGTAATAATAACACATTGGTGTGGGCAGCCATGTTTTGCCTTCCAAGTAGTCGCCTGCAGGTATCGGTGAACTGAAGAACGGCTTCACAGGATTCTATAATCCTGTGTGCAATCTCCTTTGTAGGGATTTACAGCCAAACCCGTCTGCATGATCGGGTGCAAGGAAGGCCTATTGGCATTTTAACCGACCCTGACTAGGACAGTCTGCAGCCTCTTCCACTCAAAGGGAACCTGTACAAGTACCATCCATTTGAGCCACTGAACTGGGTCCCTCCAGGAAAGGAGCAACAGGAAGAGGGAAGGAAGAGGGAAATACTGGCATCAGAGCTCTCCCTTTCCTGCTGCCAAAAGTAGGGCATGCCTGCCTGGGCATTGGGTGATCTAGCTGTGGGTAGCGAATGTCCTTTGAGATTGATACTTGTACCTTTACTGGAACATTGGGCCCTCGTATCTCACATACTGATAGTATTTTCATCTGGTCCTCCAAAATCACAAAGACCTAGATTTCCACCAGAGGTGTAAAAGATGTTGCAGAACTTCGTTAGGGTTGAGTCCCTTGGAATCTACAGTTGACTCTTCCTGGCAGAGAAGTTAACTGTGGCTAGACACTGGTTATCTACTTTTCTCCACTGAACTATTTTGTCATACGAAGTTCAGGATGGAAATTGTAAGTTCTGTGCTAAGTTTCATCAGAAAAGGAGGCTTCATCCTTTCAATGGATCTGAAGGATGAGTACTTCCAATTACCCATTCATGTCCTCTCGGAAGTATTGTTGCTTCTCTATAGTACGGTGTACCAGTTCAAGACTGTGCTTTGAACTGTGTAGTGCTTCTCAAGTATTCACTTGAGTTCATCCTGATAGCAGCTTGGGGCCATTTGTATGGGATACCTCTGTTGATATATCTTGATGATTGGCCAATACCGACCTCCATGAGGCAGTTGCTACAGAATTGAGAAAAACAAATTGCATTTTGTCATGATCTAGGGACAGTGATAAATTGGGTTAAGTTGAATCTTGTACCCAAGCAGAGGTTGAAGTACTTTCCTTCAGACGACCACATCAGCGAAGTCAGGGAGGCAGAGTGACCATTCCAGTCCAAGTAAGTATTTCCAGCTGGCATTCTTCTCGGCCACCTTTTCTTGCTGGAGAAGCTAGTTCCTCCTGGGCGCTTCCACCAGAGATTCCTTCAGTGGTGTTTCAAGGATAACTGGTCAGCCTACATGTATTGCCCAAATCTAACCCGTTCCAGTAGGACCGGAGGCTCGGGGCAATCTTGCTTAGTGGCTGAACAAGGATAACCTCGCCAGGGTAGTCCCACTTGAAATCCACCTCTACATGTGCAACTGTTCAAAGTAAGGGTGGGGCATTGGAACCTGTGAGGCCATAAGTTCTTAAGTGTAACTGGGGGAAACCCCAGTAGTTAATTTACTTTGGTTGGACAACACCAAGGGAGAAAGCAAGCGGGAATAGAGGTTAACTTAGATATGAACAAAGTGCAGCTAGATGCCATAGAAAGGCTATAAAGACCCTTAGTTAATGTCTATAGTGAATCATGTGAGGCGCACAACCCCTCAATAATGGATAGTTCTTTCAAGTTGAGCTTTGTCCTTACATGTACTCAACTCATTCCTAATCTCTGAAACCTTGGTGATAAACTGGGTTTAGAGGCTTGCTCAAATCGCCACGAATGCTACAACTAAAACATCAGCAGCTCTTTGTCTTCCACTATTTGCCAAATTGACACTGACAGCTGGAAGGAAGACATTGATCTAATCTTTATTTTTTTCTATAGAGATGCAAACCCTCATACTTTAATAGGAGTATGTTAAAATTCATAATGTGGTGACGGTAGTTACAAGCAGATGGTGGGGAAGCCTTGGCTCCGCCAGCATATGGACTAGCCACTTTTTACTTGTTCAGCCACCGGATAGCCATGACATACTAACGTCACCCTTCATCGACCGTTTTAATTTAATTTCCTTCTAGATTTTTATTAAAGGTTTTGAAGTTTTCCTGATAACTGTAGCTCACTGACAGTTTCTGTGTAGCTGTTGATACCCTTTTATTCTTGTTTAACAGCATTCCTGCTTTTTATTCCCTCACAGGTATCGACTAGTGACAACAACGTACAGTTACGTACACTACTTTGCATCCGAGGAACGGAACAGTTACAATGTTGATAGAAGGTGAACTTAAAAGTTACTCCTTCACCAGCAGCATCATCATCTCTTAACACAGACAGTGGAACTGCACATTCTACAGACTTGAGGCACACTGCTAGTCGAAAGAAAGGGCTTGCCTTCATTTCCCCTTATTTGGATGTTTAGTCATTTATGACTGAGCGATATGAATTACACATACTTGATTCCTATGGTTTCTTCCTGAGGGAGAAATAGTGTTGCGCATTTCATCGAAAAACAGACAACAAAAATGTGCGCCTTTTTGCGCATCACCTTACCTGTTCCTATGCGTCTATACTGTGCTACTATCCAATTGCATACTTTAATGTACTACAATGGGCACATACGATCCTTATGGCGCACTGCTTCACCTTCTTTGAAAAGTGGTCTCTTAATGGAGCACCATCTCACCTGTTCAAAATTACGCATGTTCTTTGGAGGTTTTGCCATCTTCAATTTATCTGCATGCCATTAAGGTTGAGCATTCACTTGCTTGTGACATTAATGGGACATGCTCCATATGCGCAATGACCTGTGTACACTCCTTTGAACCGCGTTCTCCTGTACTTACGTGGATGCTATACATTCGCTAATCATTCTTCAGACTTTTCTCCTGATCCTGATTGTGTGTGCTCTTCAACTGGTGCACTTAACGCAGTCTTAAAGCATTTACCTCCTCATTTGAGTGCGCTCGTCTGTTAGCGATAAAGTACTAACTCTTTTGCAAGTGTCCTCTGCCCCCACTCTACAGCACACTCATCGTATCTTAAAGCGCCTGTTCGCACTCAAGCTCACTCTATAGCTGGCGTGCGAGCTTCAGATTGAGACTGTGTTACTGTTCACGAATGCATCACATCTAACAGAAATTCTAATGAAATGGAAGAATCAACTATAGACGAGCACCTTCCTTTTAGCATGCACACATTTGTTCGCATGTGTGCACAACTGTGGATTCACAGGTCATTGTTGTGTAGGTGAGGTTGTTGTGTACACTTAAGGTATTGCCTTAATGCCCTCACAGGACATAGTAACAGTTGATCTGTGTTATCGGTTATTTCCCATAGACTCGCAATCTGTCGGGCCCCAAACCTAGGGTCTGCTACAGCTGGATTTTGAATCTTGGCTATGAAATCAGGTACGAAACAAAGTAACCTGCACCCCTCCCCATAAATGGGTGATGTTGTAGTAGACACCATGCAACTAGCTTACTTTCTCTGCAGAGGCTAAGGCAAGAAGGAGGGTCAAGTCACAATCTGACACTCGACTTGCCAGTTGGTAGGGAGCTCCTTTCAGGGGATGGAGGACTAACCACGTTCCAAGGAAGAGGGTCTTACATTCAGCTGAGGGCAGGATGTCTCAAAGCTCTGTAAGAGGATTGAAAATTCTGCTGAAGTGGATATAAGACTCCTTTCAATGTAAAGATCTGGCTTAAGTCTGAGTGATAGCCTTTTACTGGCAAGACTGAGCAGTTTTTCTTCTGAGAAATAATAAAACCTTGGCAATCAAGGGTACAGTGGTTATGAGGGGAGAGACATTTCTTCTGCAATACCAACCACAGAAGACTGCTCAATTTGCTTGATAAAGTGGGATAGAGGACTTCCTGAGGTATTTAGACATCCTTTTCTCCACTCGTCAGAAAAAAAAAAAAAATCCTTGAACGAGGTGATGCTGAATAACCTCCAGGTATGAAGTCGTGGGGATACGACTGTCCGGTGGTATATCGTCACGTGGTTGACGTAGAAGGTTGTGTAAGGAGGGGTTAGCTTCTTCAGAACCTTAGTCAGCAGCAGCTGCAGAGGGTCCAGTTACCTCTCTGTGTCCTGCCATATTTTTGCTATTAACGTCACTGATAGGTTGAACGACGATCTCACTTTGTAAAGGAGTCTGTCATTCCAAGGATGTTGGAAGGCATCTTGGAACACTGCCTAAGGGCCTGGTACTGGAGAGCAGCATATGGGCAGTTTGTGATCGAGACATCGTGAACAGGTCTATGAGAAGCAAACCCCACAAGTCAGGACTTTGGTTGCTATATGAGCCAAAGATCATTTGAAGTTAACTATCAGAGTTTTTCTGGTAAGATGTTCGTTTTGCCCGGAATGAACCAGGCTGATAATACAATCTGATTGTCCTCTGTCCATCTCAGAACCTCTTGAGTTACGGTGGTGTTGTCACTCGTCAACACTACCGAGTGACCTGAAAGGAGATGTTGGGAGTGCTGAAGTGCTAGCAAAGCTGCCTTCAACTCTAGGAGGTTTATGTGGCATTGCTGATTGGGATCAGTCCATAGCCTAGAGACCATATGCTGTTGCAGGTGAGCTCCCCAACCATTCTTTTGATGATTCCATTAAGGGCATCAATTCCTAGGGAGAAGAAAGATCTATCCCTTGGCAAAGGTTGGAGTCATGCCTCCACCATTCCAAGTGTTTCTTGTTCTCTGATCCTATCAGAACAGATGTTTCTGGAGGACCCCTGCAATAAGACCACACGGTCTTCAGATGCCATTGGAGTGACGAAATGCAGTGTCAGCCATTGGGGACTTAGTTGTCTGAGGACAATAGGTGTCCCAACAGTTGTTGGCACTGATAGGCTGGAAGCGAATTCCTAAGGAGAAAGGGTTGAGCCACTTCCTTAAACCTTTTGATTCTGTTCGGAGATGGAAAGATGTTAACCAGTCGGGTATCGATATGCATTTCCTGATATACCAGTTTCTATTTGAGCTGCAGGGATGATTAATCAAGATTTACACTCCCAGACTGTGGCAAAACTCGGAGAATATTACAGGTTGTACTGCTACTTTCTCTGCTGACCAGCCCTGGGTTAAGGCTGACACTGCCGGATCTAGAGGCTGGGTATAAGGGTGATAATCCAGAATATCATAGTGCAGTACTTCCTCTAAGGAAGGGCGGAGGAAGTAATCTGGACGAGTTACCAACCCTAAGGGAGTCTTTCCTTCCAGAGATCTGAGTCCACTTTCTGTACTGAACAAGCAACCAGCTTAGACCAGGGAATCTCTGACCTGGGTCTTTGGGCCCTTGTTGCCCTTTGGGGGTGGAATAGGACACTTCGCCATGGCCATTGACCATGCAAATGCAGGATAAAACCTGATGAAAGGCTGTCCAATTCGCCTTGCTCAGTGGAAGGAGCTTTCAGGCTGGCGGGTGCTAGTATTGCACTTTCTGAAGTCGGAATCATTATTGTGTAGTACGTCCACCCTCCAGCTCAGCCAGGTGTAGGTCAAAGCAGTCATGTGAATCTCAGTAGGGGAATGAGGCCTAGGAGGAGACTTACTTAGAGCAATTGTCGAGGTTGCAGCTATGGCCTCCTGGACCCTTTATTGAAGAGCGGGGTCCTCGAATACTTTCAACACCCAATTCTTTAGGAAAGAGTTTGTGTCCTTCTGTACCCGGGACTTGCCTATGAAGGGGGCAAGGATGCTGTATACAGTACTTACTTTGGAGAAGTTCCTGGTGGCTTAGGAACTTCCTGTGGGTAGAAAGAGTTTGGCAATGGTGAAATCCAGACCACCTCAAGGAGGTTGTCGAAAGTCCTTGGGGCAGGCTGGGAGAGGCTAAATGGTCTGCCTCGACCAGAGAAACCTTTAAGACTCGGTGAATGAGAGTTCTCTAGGAGATCTCGATCCCTTACTGGTCCTAGGGTAAAAGGTATCTCCTGGAGACTGAATAGCCTGCCTCAGCTTTCTATGACTTGGTTAAGGTTTGAATAGTACTAGGCCAACGATGACAGTGCCAGAAAACTAGACAAAGGTGCGGGCATTAAAGGGGTGGAGGGAGCAGAAGAGGATGATGTGCTCTGTTGCAGGGACAATGTCCTAACTAGCAGGACAATACCCAAGACACTGATTATATATACATATGATCGGGGACCAAGCCACTCTCCACTCAATAGGATAATGATGTTGCAGACACTACAAGAATCTATCAAGCTTATGCGGGTCTAGAACCTCAGTCCGGTAGATCACCGGGCAGGGATGTTCCCAATAGGCTACTTCAAGAATCCCTTTTTGACAAGGGGAGCCTACAGTAGGCTCCCATTGAGAGGATGCCCACTCTTTGCAGGAAGACCCCTTCATGCAGGAGTGTTCTCTGTATGAAGGGCAAAGCTGATGAGGATCAATCTCCAAAGGAGACTGGAATGTATTGCAAGTACAGCTGGCCACACCTGAACAAACATGTTTTACTAACTCAAAACAAGTCACACCTGAAAAAGCAAAAAGTTACAACAGCTGGTGAACGGAAAACAGAGCGGTGTGTAACACGTACACTCTGAAGTGGTACAATCAAAAGCGGTTGAGCTAGTCGGTGTGCGGGTGGTAGCGGGAGTACTCTCCCGCTATTCCAACGCTTCTGCTAGGGATTGGGATGCCACCTCGTTCAAAGATGTCATGGCCTGTACACCAGGTCATGCTGAATCTACAATTAGTAAAGAACGAGGATTTGTATTACCTGTTGGGACAGATCTGTATTCTAGAAACTACATTCATATGTTAGATCGTTAAAATAGTTCTACACTACGGCATTTGAGGACAGTTTCATGAGGAATACACATAAGAAAGCCATGGGTCAATTTTGTATGACTAATATGCTATCTTGCTAAAATTACCTCCATCCTCTTATCCCTCTAGCATGATGATTCCCATAGAGAAAAATATCTATTCTATTTTAATTTCATATTTTCTCCAATTCCTGATTCCACATAGTTAACCATTTTTTTTACTATAAAATGCTTTATGATAGTTATATAATCCCATGGGTAGTTTATTGTCATGTTGTGGTAGATCTATGGTATTGCTAACTTTGTAGCTGTAGCGGATTTTTCATTACCAACGCCAAAATAAGCAGGAATTAAACATACTTCAACATAAAAGGAACTTTAATTTTTAATACAGTACAGTTTTATTCTTATGAGCATAGCCTTTTAGATCTTCTATGGCACTTTCTTGAATCAGTATATGTAAATGACAAACTTAAGATGCACCCTATTCAATTTCTTTCATAATTTGGATTGCCAATAAAATCTTGGATAGTTTAGATGTAAATACTAGTGCTTCACTAGGTTTATGAGAGCAGACTGCAGTACTGCCAGCACCCATTGTGAGCCATCAGTATACAGTATAGTACTGTACAGCATAATGAGGTCCTTTCTTTTGAATATGTTCCAAGGTACTGAATATTGTTTATGGTGACTTGGAGTATAGCTATATTTCTTTGATAAATAAGAAAGATGAAAGCATATTTTTGTTCTGATTTATAATCAAATGTGGAGGACAGGGAGATGCTTGGGTAAGGCTCATTCTGATGTTTGAAGATTGTAATAGTCTATTTGCTCCTATGGGAAATGGTTGAAGAGCTACCTTGGAGAATTTATGGATAGGATCTTTAATGCATTAAGCAGAGTTACAAAATCTCAATGCAAGGACAAGAGTGGTGCCCCACTTATTATCCGTTTTCACATAATACTAAGATATTTGAGGGGTAGATCTAAAGGCTCCACTACAAAGTCTCAACTCTCAAGTGTGTATGGTATCTAAAAACTTTCAAAGTAGTTTTAGATCCAGATCCATATACTGGGCTACCATAATCTATTCTCATTAACACTTAATACTTTATAGATCAACAGTAAAGTTAGTCTCTTTACTCCCCATATTGTACTATACAACTTTTTCATTCGGCTTAAGCCTTGTGATGGCCAAATGTGTGCAACCATTTCTCATAATGGCCACACATTGACAATGCTCTTCACACGGATATAGGTTTTTCTTTGAGTCTACCAGTCCCTGTTAGTGACTTAGCCTAACCCCTACCACATCTACGTTCCTAGACTGATAGGAGTCATCATTTTCACTTCTACAAAGGACCACACTGCTTGACATTCTTGGAAAAGTAAAACAGCCATGTTAGTTATATGGACTTACTACCTCTTAAAAATAAATATCAGGAAAGGTTGAAAATGGCATATGACGAAGTGAGAGTAAGAGAAACTGGTAATTTAGAGGAGGAGTGGAAGTTAGTAAAAGAAAATTTTGTTGGGCTTGCAAGTGATGTGTGTGGCAAGAAGGTTGTTGGAGGCAGCATGAGGAAGGGCAGTGAATGTAAAAGTGGAAGAGAAAAAGAGGGCTTTTGAAGAATGGCTGCAGAGTAATAGTATAGAGAAGTATGAAAAATTTAGAGAGAAAAATGTGGAAGTAAAGCGCAAGGTACGTGAGGCAAAGAGGGCAGCTGACCTGAGGTGGGGTCAGGGATTGGGTCAGTCATATGAAGAGAATAAGAAGAAGTTTTGGAAAGAAGTGAAGAGAGTAAGGAAGGCTGGCTCAAGAATTGAAGAGACAGTGAAAGATGGTAATGGAAGGTTGTTAAAAGGAGAGGAGGCAAGGAAAAGGTGGGTGGAATATTTTGAAAGTTTACTGAATGTTGAGGATAATAGGGAGGCAGATGTAATTGCTGTTGCAGGTGTTGAGGTGCCGGTGATGGGAGATGAGAATGAGAGAGAGATTACAATAGAGGAAGTGAAGAGAGCACTAGATGAAACGAGAGTAGGAAAAACATCTGGTATGGATGGTGTGAGAGCTGAGATGTTGAAGGAAGGGGGTGTGACTGTACTTGAATGGTTGGTGAGATTGTTTAATGTGTGTTTTGTGTTGTCAATGGTACCAGTAGATTGGGTTTGTGCATGTATTGTACCACTATATAAGGGTAAGGGAGATGTGCATGAGTGTTGTAATTCAAGAGGTATTAGTTTGTTGAGTGTAGTTGGAAAAGTGTATGGTAGAGCAATGATTAATAGGATTAAGGATAAAACAGAGAGTGCAATCTTAGAAGTACAAAGTGGTTTTAGAAGAGGTAGGGGTTGTATAAATCAGATTTTTACAGTTAGGCAGATATGCGAGAAATATTTAGCAAAAGGTAAGGAGGTGTATGTTGCGTTTATGGATCTGGAGAAAGCGTATGATAGAGTTGATAGGGAAGCAATGTGGAATGTGATGAGGTTATATGGAGTTGGTGGAAGGTTGTTGCAAGCAGTGAAAAGTTTCTACAAAGGTAGTAAAGCATGTGTTAGGATAGGAAATGAAGTGAGTGATTGGTTTCCGGTGAGAGTGGGGCTGAGACAGGGATGTGTGATGTCGCCGTGGTTGTTTAACTTGTATGTTGATGGAGTAGTGAGAGAGGTGAATGCTCGAGTGCTTGGACGAGGATTAAAACTTGTAGACGAGAATGACCATGAATGGGAGGTACATCAGTAGTTGTTTGCGGATGATACTGTACTGGTTGCAGACACAGAGGAGAAGCTTGACCGACTAGTGACAGAATACGGAAGGGTGTGTGAGAGAAGGAAGATGAGAGTTAATGTGGGTAAGTGTAAGGTTATGAGATGTACGAGAAGGGAAGGTGGTGCGAGGTTGAATGTCATGTTGAATGGAGAGTTACTTGAGGAGGTGGATCAGTTTAAGTACTTGGGGTCTGTTGTTGCAGCAAATGGTGGAGTGGAAGCAGATGTACGTCAGAAAGTGAATGAAGGTTGCAAAGTGTTGGGGGCAGTTAAGGGAGCAGTAAAAAATAGAGGGTTGGGCATGAATGTAAAGAGAGTTCTATATGAGAACGTGATTGTACCAACTGTGATGTATGGATCGGAGTTGTGGGGAATGAAAGTGATGACGAAGAGACAGAAAGTGAATGTGTTTGAGATGAAGTGTCTAAGGAGTATGGCTGGTGTATCTCGAGTAGATAGGGTTAGGAATGAAGTGGTGA